>NC_058022.1:35741087-36041087 GCF_019176455.1 Solea senegalensis
TGCGGGTGGGGTGAGTTTGTGTGTGTGTGTTTGGTGGTTTGCAGAGGTCAGATAGGTTAATGAGCGCAGAGGCCAGACAAACAAACATGGCGGTTTGTGTCTCTGTGTCACTGCAGTGCACTGAAACAGTGACTCAGCACAAATAAAACACAGGGAACATCCACTACAAAAAAACCCACTGACGAAGACACAGAATCTCAGTTGATCTATTTCCGATCAATAAATGATCGGAAATAGATCAACTGAGATTCTGTGTTTCTACTGTGGAGTCTACGTGAGAGGACGGTGGTGAAATATTCATTCAGGAAGCTGCGGTTTAGCAGAAGTGGCTCTGTGTTAATATTAGATGAGTCTGACCGTCACCGCTGTGTCAAACAACCATTTTAATGTTTCATACTGGACGTGTGGTGATTTATTTAACACCACTTACTCTTCACAGGACTGTTCATAACCAACAATACTCAACTTATTGTAAAATGTGGAACGATGGAAACGTGATGGAAACTTTTCTGCGTTGATTCACCTTCAGATTTTTGATGATATTCTGATTTTGTTTGAATGAATCAAATGTTTTTCAGTATTTCCTGGTGAAACTGAGTTATTTATTGATTTCACTTTAGTCACTGATGGAAACAGAGACTTGTTCCATTGATCCTCGTCTGTTTTTAATCAGTTCAGCGGTTGTTTATGTCGTCCTGAGCCTCGGGACAAGAATCTCAAATTACATTTTTCCACTACATTTTCTCACACGTCAGTGGTAAATAAAACTGATTTATCAGCGTTGTTATTAATGTCTGTAAAGTGATTTAATCTATATTTATGTTTTTATTAAATACGATGAGTGTGAACAGATCTGATCCACATCAGTGACGAGTTCTCCTCTCACCTTCAGGCGACTCCTCCTGGACGTACGTTCCCGTCAGGTATCTGTGCACCAGCGCCGACTTACCGCTGGCCAGGTTACCCACAATGCCCTGCAGGAGGGAGGGAGGGAGGGAGGAGGAGCAATGAGTCACTGTGACATGGTAAAATTAGGATTAAAAATTAAGAATTTTAAGATGTTGAACGCTCACCACTTTAAGTTCTGGTACCGTTCGACTGAGCGTCCACTCCTGACTGTTCACAAATGCATCTGTAACAACAACAACAACAACAACAACAACAAGCAATCAGCTGACAGGAAAACAAAGAGACAACAACAACAGCTGAGAGGAAACTGAAGTGACAACAGCTGCGATGCCTTCAGGTGCAGCAGAATTCACCGAGTGAAACAACTTCACTTCCTTTAAATATTTAAGACATCGGGCGACTTTAACTGTCACACACTCGACCTGTTAAAGAGGAAGAAGACGAAGAGAAGTAAGTGGAGCATCACAAGAAAATGGAAGAAGACAAGAAGGTGGAGGAGGAAAGAGAGGAAGAGAGGTAGGTGGAGGAATAAGAGAGGTAGGTGGGGGAAGAGAAGAAGGTGGAGGATGAAAAGAGAGAGGAGGAGGAAGAGGAAGAGAATAAGTTGTAGGAATTAAAATAAAGAGGAAGAGAAGCAGGTGGAGGAAGGAAAGCGGGAGAAGAGGAAAAGGAAGACGAGGAGTTATTGATTTAAAAAGAAAAGGAGGATTAAAGGTTTAAATGTTTGAAGACGAGGCTTCAATGACTCTGTGGTGTTCAACATCAAGAGCTCCTGATAAATGAGGAGGAGGAGAGTGATCTTCCTCTCACACACACACACACACACACACACACACACACACACACACACACACACACACACACACACACACACACACACACACACACACACACACACACAGACCATCTTGACACTTTTATCATCATCAGTGAAGAAGCGACCACATCTACAGGATCATGTGATCAACTTAGACATCCACACAGACAGTGAGGATGAAGATGATGAAGATGGTCACTGACCCTCTCCTGTGTGTTAAAGTAGGCCAGTGGTCCTCCTCCTCCTCCTCCTCCTCCACTCACAACCTCCTCTTCTTTATGTGTTTACTAATTCATCAGCAGAAATCTGTGTCAACACTCACTCACTCACAATGTCTCTCTACCACAGAGAGAGAGAGAGAGAGAGAGAGAAGATGATGATGAAGGTCCAGCAGCAGATTCATCATCACCTCTACATCATATTACATCTATAAGAAATGTAACGTTTCTGCTGAATAACCAGGAGAAATGTAATTAGTATTATTATTATTATTATTATTATTTTGAAAGGGTCTTTGTTTAACTTCCTGTCCCAGATTCACTTCTCCTTCTTCTTCTCTGGTGTTTTTAATGATGTCTTTGCTGACTTCCTGCTGCTGAAGCCTCAGGCACAAACAACAACATGATCCACTTTATACTGCACTGACCCTCTATGACCCAAAAACCCACCACACCACTGCGAGCGTGCACACACACACACACACACGCACACACAGTGTCCTGGCTTCCAAATCCATAATCCAACTACAGATATTAATAAACAACTATGTCGCCATAATTTAATTACAATGATCAATGAATCAGTTGAGTCTTTATCATCTGGTAATAAACCAGATATGAGAGCTATAAAATCTGACAATTTGTCTATAATCTGATTACAGAGATCAACAAACAGCTCTGTCTTTATAATCAGATTACAAGATCAGTAAACGTGTTATGACATCTGTATAATCTGGTTAGACCTACAAAAATCGGATTAATAATATATATATATCTATATAATGTTATGATGTAATGATGTTCTTTACCTTAATATCATCTATAAATGTGTATAATCTAATTACACTGATAACATTTGTAGTCTGATTGCACATTTAAATAATTTAGTCTATTATGTCTGTATAATCTGATGACAGATTAATGAAAGTAGTCATCATTTAGTCTCTATATTCTGATTACAAACCAATGTATAGCTAGAATTTACAGATCAAAAACAATTATTACAGGTTATATTCTGATTAAAGGGATATTAATCTGATGACAGATCAGATTAAAGACAGATTTAGTCTTTAGTTATATCTTCTTATTTGCGATCGGATTATAATCTGATTATAAATATACTCAAAATGATAATACAGATTTGATGGATTATTAGAAAACACTCTTTCTATTCTATGGATATTTCTCTGGCTTTGTAATTATGATGCGTGAGTAAAGTCATATAAATGTTGAATTAAAAGCAGACTATCCTCACATTTCTTTATGACATGTTTATAAAAGCTGCTTTGGTTCTCACTGAGGTCCGAGGTTAAAGGAAACTGAATGTTTGTGACCAAACTAAAGGTCTTTTGAGTGATTTTAACTCGGGAACTCGCTCTCATTAACAGATTTCAGAGTTTAAAGCAGCTGAAATGATGTTGTTCAGTGTCAATGAAGTGTCACAGATCTGCATGAGTCCTGATCGTGACTGATCGTCCTCAGGTTGATCCGCTGATCAACTCATCAATCAGTCAACTGATCATTTGACCGCGCGTTTTCGTCCAGCTGTTCTGTTGCTATGATACGAAGAAAACACGCAACGATGGCTTTTTTTCTACCATCAATACTTCCTCTGGCTTCTGTGTGTGTGTGTGTGTGTGTGTGCGCTCACACAAACACACAGAAGCAGATATTGTTGAGTGTTTAATAAATGGCGTTCTGTGTTGGCGTTGGCCCCGCCCACTCTGTCTCTCTCCCTCTCTTTGCCAGGCAGGATGTTGACCCAGCTGCTTCCTGTTTTCAGAGACCCTCCAGTTCTCAGTGCCACATCAACATCTTCATCATCATCATCAGCTGTGGTTTAACCAGCTCATCAGTTTGTGTTTAAAGGAATATTCCACCAAAAATCCAACAACGAGGGACAGTGAACACAACACGCTAAAAAGTGCTGTGTGTCTCTGATGAGAGGATGAAGAGAGGGAGGGAGGGAGTGACAGGGTGAACACACCATCGACTGAACTTTAAAAGAACGGAGGGGAAAAAATGAGAGAAAAACACAAGGAGAAAGAGCTGCAGAGAAACAGATGGTTGAAGATGGAGATGAAGATAAAAGGAAGTCATCGCTCAGGGAGAAATAACATGGAAATGAGAACAAGTGTCCTGGGAATGGAAAACACTCCTCCATCCATCCATCCCTTCATCATTCCATCCCTCAGTGCCAAAACAGAAGAAGGATACGGGAGGAGAAAGAGGACAATCTCCATCTTCAGTCACCAAAAAAAAACCAGGTCATTTTGACGGTTTAAACCAAAACTCTTCAGAATCCTTGGTTTCATTTGTGTTACAATGAAAAACACGAGCCAAGGAACTCCAACAGAACTCAACTAAAAGAACTCTGGACTTGTAAATGTGTAAAATCTGAATTAAAATCAAGAGAATAAATCTCAAATTAACCCAGAGTTTTAAATAATATCACAATTTTTGACCAATAAACCATCTTAAAACAGGAGATTTTCCTGTACTTCCTGTTTATCCACACACACACAAACACTCTGAAACTTACAAACTAAACACATTACTGGAGAAGTCCACCAGGGGACACACAACAGTACTCAGACCACATGAAACCACCACGTTTAGATTTGGTAGAAATAAAAAGAAAAAGCCGGAGGAACAATTTAAATCAGCGCTGACACTGTGAGCGATACCAAAGTAATATAAATTATAATAAGTACGTTTAGGGCTGCATCTAATAACCGTTTTCATAATCCATTCATCTGTCGATTTTCTCGATTAATCTGAATTGTTCGGTCTGTAAAATGTCATAAAATGTTGATCAATCCTGGAAATGATGTCTTGTTTTGACCACAAACCAATTCTTCTTCAAATTTAAATGAATTAATTTCTCCTTGATACGGAGCAAAGAAACCAGAAAATATTCACATTTAAGAAGCTGAAAAATCACAGAACTTGGTTTTAATTACAATTAACAGATTTTTAAAGTCCTGGACGATTAATAATCTGTTAATCCTCTGTACTGCCCCCTACTGTTCACGTGAGTATTGCATCTTTAATTTCTAAAAAAAACAAAACATACAAACACGGCAGATATACGTACGTAGTAAACAGTTAACGTACGACTGATGTGTTCTGTTTGACGGAAACTTTAAATACGTGACAGAACTGTTTTGATCTAGAAACAAACTGTGTCAAAACACTGCAGTGACATGTTAGTGTTTAACAAAGGCCACACACACACACACACACACACACACACACACACACAGCTGCTGCATCATAACAAGAACAAACAGAACAACAATGTAAGCACAAGAGTCTGATCCAACTAAACATGACAGAGAAACACACCACCATGTGTGCACTGCATTGTGGGTAAATTATGCAAGAGCAGTGAGAGAGAGAGAGAGAGAGAGAGAGAGAGAGGAGAGAGTAGAGAGAGAGAGAGAGAGAAGAGAGAGAGAGAGAAGCAGGATGCAGGAGATCAAAGAATGCAATGAAAAGCAGAACCGTTCTTGACTTTTATTTCCTCACCGAATTTGAAGCATCGACGCCTATGCTTCTTTCTTTCTGTGTTTTAAAACACGGGCACAGACAGTGACAGAGAGAGCTATGTGTGTGTGTGTGTGTGTGTGTGTGCAGTGTGTGTGTGTGTGTGAGGACGAGAACGAACGCAGCATCAATCACGTTAAAAAAAACGTGGACAACACTCCATGTGCATGGATTTTTCTCTAGTTTTCTTCTAAGCGTCATGATAATCAAACACCCGGAATTATTTTGATGTTATGGTCTGTAGAATTGTCAAAAATGATCCATCCATTCATCTTTTACCACTTTATCCCCCACACGGGGGTCGTGCAGGATGGTCACAGAAGGGTTAAGATGTGAAAAATGTGAACTGATGCAGATTATCCTCACGTTTGTTTATAAAACGTCAGAAAACTGTTCAGTCAAAGATGTTTTTCGGAGGTGATGTTTCACTCTGAGGTCAGTTGTAGAAGGATACGCTAATATTTGTGACCAAAATGTGACTTTTCTGTTATTTTTAAACTCAATTAACAGATTTCAGAGTTTAAAGCAGCTTCTTAACGACAAAATTGGGACTTGCAATCATTCGGTGCTGTTAAAATATGTCGTTATGTGTCAGTCACCTGTGTAAATGTGTAAAATAAGACGCTGGTGATGAGTCGCAGACAAACGTGTAACTAAATTATGGCAAACGCTCGCCAACGCCCTGCAGGGATTTGGCCCAGAACGATCTGGATCTGGCAGTCAGTGAGTCAGCTGTGACAGAGAAGACCACGCCCACTGATTTAACGACAAGTCATGAGGCAGCAAAGGGGTTAAAAGCAGGCTGTAACCATAGAGACGCAATGCTCTGGGGTTGAAATTAAAATCTATCAATAAACACACATATACAGTAAGGACACGTTTGTCCACTCTTCCTGTTGGACCAGTCACACTTCATGATGACATCATCGCCCAAAACACTAACATGTGTGCTGACTGAGGCATGCTGGGAATGTGAGAGCGGATTCTCCAGGCGCTTCATCATCATAATTGTCGTCGTCTTACATAACTGACGAGGTAAAAACGTCGAGGAGCAGGTGCGAGCGTCTGTTAATAACACGTCAGCTCTCTCAAATAAACATAAATAATCCATATAATCTGCTCTGAAATGAGATAGAAACACTTATTCTCTAAATATTATGATAAAAATAAGATCATTTCTGTATGAGGTGATTTTCTTCATACTGTGACGTAAAGATAACAAACGTGGAGACACGTAACAGCTCAGAAATGACTGTGTCTCGGCTGGACAGGTTTTAAAGACATAGTTCACTAATTTTAAAGTGTGGTTACGTGACGTGCCGACACTTTACACTGACTTACACCAGGAAACTGGAGTTTGTAAACCACTCACTCTCCCACACCAAACCCCATAGAGAAAATCAGTGATTTTAGCTCACGGGGACACAGGAGCTGCTGGTCTACTGCTGCCTCGTGTGGTCACTTTGTGTCACTGAGGTAAATCTGAACAGAGGATTGAAAAAGCTGAATTCAACAAATAACACATTAGAACATAGTGATGGAGGCAGCAGTGGAACAACAACTCCTGTGTGCTGTGACGTCAAAATCACTGATTTTCTCTATGGGGTTTGGTGTGGTAGAGTGAGTGGTTTCAGTTTCCTGTTGGCTGTTGGAAAAGCCTGTTTATTTTATTTATGTATATCTATATACATATATCTATATATGTATATATATGTGTATTTTTTGTATATATACATATATGTACACACGTATATATGTACACACATATATATATATATATATATATAAACATTAAAATGTGTCAGTTTGTGAAGAAACTGTGACACGCCCCCCCGGAACACACACACACACACAGACATTTAAATGCAAACACAGTCCGAGGGATCATGGGTGCAGTGAGGCTGTTAGTTGCCTCAGGGCAGGGTGGTGTGTGTGTGTGTGTGTAACTGTGACAAATCAGAGCGTTGCAGCCTCATCAGTCACCATATTATCTGAGCCTCTGACCTTCAGTGTCGTCCACCCTCATCTTTTGCTCTTTCTCAGACGGCGCACACACACACACACACACACACTCTGAGCTTTTGTGTCAATAAAGTTTTTTCAAAGCTGCAGTGTTAATGTCCAATAAGACAGCAGTGCAGTGTGTAATTGAACCTGTCTGACAGGTTCAATTACACACACACACATAACAAACACAACCACACACACACACACACACACACACACACACACACACACACACACACACACACACACACACACACACACACACACACACACACACACACACACACACACACACACACAGCTGTAAACGTGTCAGGATAACAAACACAACCACACATATTTTTATGATAGATTATATATAAAACCTGATTCATGTCAGGTAATACTATGAAAGAGAAGGAAAGTTAAGGAAATAAAAAGCAAGGGGGGGAAGGGGATGGAAGGGACATAATGAGGAGAGAAAATACTGAAAAGACAAAGTTTTTGGTTGGAGGGAAAAATAAAGAAAGGGAGGGAAAGAAATTAGTGGGAGAAATTAAGAAGGAACAGAGAATATTAGGAAGGATTAAGGGTAGGAAAGTGGAAGGGGGAGATGCTCAGTGGCAGGAGAGGTGATTAGGAAGGAAGAAGGCTGGGAAGGAAGCAAATAAAGGAAGGATAGAAGCAGATTAGGTGAAGACGTTAGGAAGTGAGGAAGGAAAGAAGGAAGGAAGGAAGGAAGGAAGGAAAAGGAGAGAGGAGACAGCTTCTTCATAACTCTGACCGATGACTGTGGGTTTTCATTAAAAACTCAGATCCTCTGGAATTGTGGGTATTTCCTGCAGGTGTGTGTGTGTGTGTGTGTGAAGCAGGATGAGAGGATGCGAGCGACCAAGTGTGGACGAGCGCAGACAAAGATCAGGTTTAACTGATGCGGTTTTATCTGATCAGTCGATTAATGACGGATTATTTTGACTGACACCTGAACGCCTCACTTTTCCCTGATTCAACTTTATATTTTTGAGGATAAACAGCAACAAAGTGTCCAGTTTCCCTGACTGTGCTGCTCCACAGAGACAATTGTGTTCACATGAATGTAACACAGGCGAGATGGAGTTGACCTCTGACACCGGACTGACGTGCGTCTGGCTGCTTAGCATTCACATCACACACACATCATGAAGTTGAGTGAACACACACACACACAAGCTCACAGTCACTATCACAGGAGGCCTGAGTGACCTGCAGTGACCCCACTGACACACAGAGACTCCATCTCTCCAGAGGAGACAAAGACAAGAGAGGACGAGAAGAAGTGAGGGATCACACAGGAGCTGCTGGTCCTCTGCTGCCTCGTGTGGTCACTTTGTGTCACTGAGGTAAATCTGAACAAAGGATTTTAAACACTGAAGCGACAAAATAAGACATTTGAACTTAGTGATGGAGGCAGCTGTGGATTGCTTTACAAAACTTCATTATTGTGTCAATCTGACTTTTTCAGAGTACGTAAATCCACGACAGCATGTTTGGCAGACTGAAACTGAACTTGTCGGACTAACATGACCAGACAATGCGATTAGTAACTGATCTCCAGAAGGTGGCAGTAAATGCACTATCACGGATGCAAGTTGCCGTTAAAGCCTGCCAAAAAAGAAGAAAGAATAAGAAGAATAGGACATTTTGTAATTCATGGATGTAGTCAGGTACAGAATGCCATTCAATAATAATGCCATAACAACTAGCCACAAGCTAAGGAAGAAACTGCCTGAAACTAACCAGCAATGATCTGATTCCATTCTAACTGTGCATGGAAACAAACTCCACTTTAAAAAACCTGAACTACCCCTTTAATAAACACTCTCTCACACACACACGGGTGAATACAGATACGATGATGTCAGAGCAGCGCTTCTATGACATCATCATCCGCACTTACAGTCCTCCTCTGATCTGTCACGGTGTGTTACTTTAAATACACGGGGGGAGGGCGGGGCTAAGTGGAGCGCTGGCGTCAGATCAGCGTTCTCAAAACCCTCGGCTAATCCAGCTCCACTTTCCCACGTCTCCCACAACAGCACAGCCCTGTGTGAGGCGTCCGCCGGCCCACCAGCTGTTCCCCGAGGAAGGAAGCGTCGCACAAACCGGAGGTGCTGGCAGCGAGGGACGAGGACGCAGCAGGTGTGGGAGAAAGACGACGTTTGTGTGTGTGTGTGTGTGTGTGTGTGTGTGACAGAATCACAAGTCGACCAATCAAATATCATTCACTGATCAATCTGACCTTCAAACAAACACACACGCGCCGATTGACCTACATATCTGTACTCAGACACACAACCATCCCCCACAACACACACACGCACACTCTGATGGTGCGAGTGTTGGCAGCACGCCATCCTTTCATCCTCACCCAAATCAAATACAGCAACCGTCTCACACGCACACACACACAAATCATATGTGAGGAGGAAACAAATGTAGCAGCAGCCGTTACCATCAGTGATAACCATCAGTGTTCACACACAACCCCAACTGACCCGTGCTACTGTTCTGTCCCGTCACAACATCACGTGTGTTCAGTTACACACACATCTACATGTCAGGCTTAATCCCAGACTGCAGAACCCTGAATCCCATTGAAAACAGTCGTGTTTTTAACGTTGTCTCCGTATCAAACTCCTCCAGTAACGGTCGTCCTGTGCATCAGTGAGAAAACGACATAAACAAACGGTTAATTCGGCTGGTTTTAAACCGTTTTTGGGTCTTTCACGCTCAATGTTTTGCACGTCTAATGTCGGACGATGGTGAAAAAAAAAACAAAACCATCTGATATTGCATGATGACAACATTCAGGCAAACTGTAGGTTCAGGAAACAGAGAAAAGATTATTTTAACAAAAGTTAAGATCATCTCATTTTAGTTAAGACGAGTACAGAGACTAAACGGCTAGTTTAGCTGATCATAAAGAGTGAAAATGGAGGGGAAAAGCTGGTCTCATCTAAACTAAAGTTAGTTATATGAGTGGAAATGGACTCAAAGAGCTGGATTGGATTAATGTAGATAGTTTAATCTCAGTTTAGATCATTCAAAAGACGAGCAACAGAAAAAACAAAGGAATTTCAAATGATTAGTACTACTGATTAGTACTACTGTCAACTACTGATACGTGGTTAAGTAATTACTAAGTAACGGTCATTTAATTTAATGCTGAATTAACGTTTTTTGGATGTGTCAAATGTGTGGTGAACCCTGTGTGAAGGCAGCTGCAGTGATGCATTGTGGGAGAGCAGATGTGTGTGTGAGTGTGTAAAGAGCAGCAGGTTAATTTCAGGTTTATTAGCATTGTCTTCACTCGGCTTCCTCTCTGATTACAGCCGCCTTTGTTCTCCAACAACCACTTCTGCTCACACACATGTCAGGAGGAGGACAGCCACACACCGTGTGTGTGTGTGTGTGTGTGTGTGTGCGCGAGTGTTTCAGCCTGCTTACATCATGTGTTAAAGCCAACCCACGTTTGGAATTCAGTGCATTTTTTAAATCCGAACTCAGTAACTCACTCTGCTGCTTTAGTGCTGGTCGATCCTGGGTATCAAAGGTGTGTGCGTGCGTGCGTGAGTGTGCATGTGTGTCCTTGTCGTCTACCCTCCCATGGATTTGACTCTTATGTAAGAGCTTAAAGCAGAGTGGACACAAGGAGACATGACGCCAAACGCTGCTCAACCAGTGGTGGATTACAGGATGTACATCTAACACGTAACCATGACGACGACACGACACACACACACACACACACACACACACACACACACACACACACACACACACACACACACACACACACACACACACACACACAGTCAGCGCTGTGGTTTGTGTTTACACCGACTTGCAACAAAAGAGTCCAGATCTGTAAACATGTCAGGTGACTCAGTCGAGTTCACACGATCAAAGCAGCGTGAGCTGATCACATCGTCGTAGAAACAGGACGGTGTTGCTTCGTTTTCAAAATAAGAGTCTCTGTTTATGTTTGTCCAGACTAAAACACCACCCTGCAGTTTTCATAAGAAAAACATCTCCCAATGTTTATGTTCATCCATACTACAACAAAACACCACCACTTTCAAAATCAAAGTCTGACTTTCTCTTCATCCAGACTAAAACAACTCAGCCGCTTTCAAAATAAAGGCCTCACTTTCTGTTCATCCAGACTAAAACAACTCAGCCGCTTTCAAAATAAAGGCCTCACTTTCTGTTCATCCACAGAAAAACAAAACCACACAATTTTCAAAATAAAACAGAACGAGCAGTGATTTCAAAAATCTCCGCTTTAAGTGTGAAACTAGCCTTGCATTCGCTTATTTATCCACTCATTCAAATTCACGTGAAAAATCTTCAAATCTTCACAACATGGCCGCCTAAAGGGATCTGTGTCCCCACGATATCACTCGTACGAACACACACAAACACAGTAGCTGTCATGTTACACTGTGTCGGAGGCTACGAAGCAGAAAGACTCCGACACACTCTGCTGCTGTCTAAATGTGTGTGTGTGTCGCTCCTGCCTTCAATGGCTTGTTCAAATAAGGAGAACTTCCTTCTAAACCACACACACACACACAGAGGCAAGCCACAAGGTCCAATTTAGGTCTGAAGAGGAAGTGAGGAGGAGGAGGAGGAGAAGAAGCAGTGAGGGATGGAGCAGTGGATGGGGGAGGAGGAGGGAGAAGACCTCCCACACATGCTCTTTGACCCCAGATCAACCTCTGGCACTGGAGCGAAACAGCACCCGGCTAATGAGCACAGAGAGAGGCGCTGTTAGAACCAGAGGAGGAGGAGGAGGAGGAGGAGGAAGAGCAGCGAGTCGTAGAGATGTGGAAATGACATGAATGTGGGTGAAGAAACCACAACATCCCTGTACCTCAGTCTGAATTATTTTCAGCAGAAGATATTCAAATGTATCCTCCTCTTTTTCTAGCCAAAGCTGTAGTTTATAAACCACTCACTCTCCCACACCAAAGCCCATAGAGAAAATCACTGCTTTTAACATCACAGCAGGAGTTGTTGATCCACTGCTGCCTCCATCACTAAGTTCAATTGTCTTATTTTATGATTTCGGCAATGGAAAACCTTCGTTAGAGTTAACTTCAGTGACACAAAGTGACCACACGAGGCAGCAGTAGACCAGCATCTCCTGTGTCCCTGTGATCTAAAATCACTGATTTTCTCTATGGGCTTTGGTGTGGGAGAGTGAGTAGTTTACAAACTCTAACAGTGAAATAAAGACATGAACCATAATTCTAAAGCTGAGTCTTTTGATAAGAGGCTTAATTTAGCGTGACAGTGCCTGATATAACCACATTTAAAAATCAACTTTGTCGCGTCATCACGGCTCTTCCACATCCTCAAAGATTCCCTCTTGCTTTGTTTTGTTTAAATGTTAAAAAAAGAGCAGCAGAGAGACTGTTTTCCTGTAAAAAATGTGGCTGAAAAACGACCACATGTGATTTAAAAGAAGAAACACAGTGTGGGGAACTCCTTTAAACGGCAAACACATGTGTTAAATCCACAGTTTGGTTTATCAGCTCAAGGTTTCTGGTTTTATTCAGTCAGCTGTTTTTAGGCTGCTGCAGCTCCACATTCACACTGTGGTACACACACACACACACACACACACACACACACACACACACACACACACACACACACACACACACACACACACACACACACACACGGAGCAGTGAAGGTGGACAGACTGAAATAGAGACACATGTCCCAGCCGGAGACTCGCAGAACCGGCACAGTCCTTGGCCCAGTTTTGATTTCCCACAATTCCTCTGCTCCTGAACTTTACGACCTCTGCGTCCTCCATAAATATGTCGCTTTATTAACACATTAATGTTTTCAAACATAACATCATCAAAGTATTATCAGTGCACGCTGACACAGTTACGTTCCTGTCACTGTCGCTTAGCAACAGAGCTACTGCTGGAAACAGTGCGGCTCACTAACGTAAAGGATCGAAAGCCGCTTCTTTGTTTATTTACTTTAGCTTTTAACTTGAGGTTCAATTTATCCCACGGCTTATTTTATAAAAGTGTGGTTTTTGCAATGCATTCAGGGATACGTTACGTTAGAAAAGATCTGCGTTGCATATTTGCGGCCAAATGCGACTTCAAGTGTAGGCTTTAAAGGAGGCGGGGCCTAAATTATTTGGTGATTTAGCAGTGAAACAAAATTAATCAACAATTGTTTTGATAATCAGTTGCAGATGTGGTGTTATTTGGACATATTTGAATATTTCTGGATGAATTTACACACCAAATAACCAATATATTGATCAGTTTAATACCCGATTAAACACTGACTGTTTTAAATAAATTATTATAGAATGCAACGATAATTGACTGCAACAAGTACTTGAATCAGTTTGTTTTTTTAAATAATTTTTGGCTTCATAAATTTGAATATTTTCAGGTTTCTTTGCTCCATATGACAAATAAATGATTTAAACGGATTAAATTTCTAATTAATTTGACAAAACAAGAAACCATAATTTCCAAGTTTTGAGCAAACGACTAATTGATTAATTGAGAAAATAACCAAAATGACTGCTATTTTAAGCACAAGCTAACACTCAAGCACACACCAGGTGATAAGGAGGGAGGAGAGGGGTGTAAGAAAAGGGAAGGAGAGGAAGGTGGCATCAGACACACTAACAGTACAGAGCGAAAAAAAGAACTAACGAGGAAGAGAGAAGCAAGAAAGGGGGAAGGAAGGAAGGAGGAGGCGAGGGAAGGGAAGAGGGAGGGCAAACAAGGAGGGGGGAGGAGCGTCACCTCTCCATCATCCCTCCATCTCTGTTCTCCCTGCAGCATTTCTCCTAACAGGATTTTCTCCCTATTATACCTATTGTATCTGTGTGTGTGTGGATGTATATCTATATCTTTGTGAGGACACACAAGAATTTTCTGAGGATTTTTAACTCAGTTCTCACGATGACGTCAAGATGAAGTAGAGATAGGTGTGTGTGTGTGTGTGTGTGTGTGTGTGTGTGTGTGTGTGTGTGTGTGTGTGTGTGTGTGATGGGAAAGCAGAGAGGAGGATCAAAAGATTTAACAAGTGCTTTATCTGGATGAACTGCAGTCAGTGTATGTGTGTGTGTATGTGTGTGTTTATTTCTTGGAGAGATAAACTGATGCAAACATAAGCCAAGTAACTGGCAACCAAATGTGTGTGTGTGTGTCTTTTGATATTCTCATGTAGTGCACATTACTTCTGCATGGCTGTGGATATAGGTCACACACACATCTGCACTGAAAACACACCCACACCACACCCTCCATCACACACACACATTCCCTGACACCCACTCTCTCACAAGCACGCACACGCACACACACGCGCATGTGCGCACACACACACACACACACTCATGTTTTGGTTTATGTCCAACACTAATGAATCTGAAAGTGAATTTTAAGCAGCACCTACATTCTCTGTGAATATAACATATGTTTTAAACTGATATAGTGACAAATATACCTATTTTCATTTAGAAACATATCCAGATCTCAAAAACTTTCCTCCCACTGGTGGAAAAACATTTGACTTTTTGCCTGCAGCATGAATAGAAACAATCATAATTCACTTCCAGGTCACATGATTCTGCAGTAAAGGCAGTAAATTAACTCTACATGTCTTTATTCCCTCTTTTCTTTAAGTGTTTCTTAAGACGACGACACAAAAAATGATGCCGAATTGATGTTATTTAACTGCACCAAAAAGTAAAACCCGTTAATAAACTACATTTCCTCCCTGAGGGCTCAGGGAACACACACAAACACAGGTTTATCTCCAGAAGCAACACATCAGCATCACCAGCTTTTATGTAGCAGCTCATTAAAGGCCACGACTGAGACCTGCCGCACTCAGGAATCCCAAAAATGTTCCCATTCCCTCCCATTCCCAACACCGCTGAACCTGCCAGTCGACCTCTGGAAGAGCGGGAGACGTGTGAGAGAATCCCCGACTGGAGGACAGGTGGACAAAAACACCTTCACCCAGGACAAAGACTTCACAAACATCAGCATGTGTCTGTCCTTGTTTACTGAGCTCCGCCCTGAAACCAGAGAGGCGGAGAGAGGGCTGCAGGTGACACGTTAGCGCATGTTAGCTGCTGCTGTACATGCACCTGTGTGTGTGTGTGTGTGTGTGTGTGCGCTGTAGAGAAACCTGTTTACATGAGACACTGAGTAACCAGCTCTCTTCACGAAACAACACAAAAACACAACACCTCACGTGGTGACTAATTAATCAATTTGCCTTAAGCATTGAGTGTGTGTGTGTGTGTTTGTACACACCTATGAGTGTATGTACAGGTGAGCATAGACCACACCTCCTTTTGTCAAAGAAAACAACCTCAAACATCAAGTTTGAGGTTGAGCACTTCAGCAGCTGGATGGTAACAACATCTGGAGGAAGACACACATCTGTGTGTGTGTGTGTGTGTGTGTGTGTGTGTGTGTTTGTGTGTGTGTGTGTGTGTCCACTTTAGAGCAGAACTTCCTCTCTCGTCATGTTTTCCATGCGGTCCATGGAAAGAGGATGCTGCTGACAGGGTGTGTGTTGTTTGCGTTGGTGTAAATGTGTGTGAATGCAGATAAAAACATGCTGTTCCTCATCCTCACACTCAAACTTCTTCTTTTCCCTCTCTCTCTCTCTCTCTCTCTTATTTTTAACACCTTTTTTTTTCCAGCCAGCCTGTGTCTCTGGATGCGTTTCCTTCCTGTTTGTGTGAGTTTTCTGTCAAGGTGCGACAGCTTCACAGACTCCAGAGTGAGATATTTTCATCTCCTGATTCATTCCCATCTCGCTGATGCGTGCATTCACACTTTTTTAAAATATCCTTTTTGTTGCGGGGAAAAACAGAGACTGAAATCTTTTCATTCTCAGGATAATGAAAGACAAACAGCGGCGTCTGTTTGCCTCTGACACGGTCAAACATCACCTTGCTGTCCAGAACAAACACACACACACACACACACACGCTGATCCCTCACCCCCTGTGATTTCAGCCAGGACAAACACATCTCTACCTTATTTAAATCTTGTTATGTTTCTGCCTCATGTTCACAGAGATTCTTCAGGTATTCACCAAGTTTAGCACTACTTTAAAAAGGACTCTGTGAATAGAATCTACGTCAGTTTATGTCTTTATCTCACTGTGAGACAGACTTTTCCAACAGGAAACTGAAGTTTGTTAATCACTCACTCTCCCACACCAAGCCCTGTGTGCTGGGATGTGCTTACATCCCAGCACACAGGAGTTGTTGATCCACTGCTGCCTCCATCACTAAGTTCAAATGTTATTTTGTCACTTCAGTGTTTAAAATCCTTCATTCAGATTAACTTTAGTGACACAAAGTGACCACACGAGGCAGCAGCGGACCAGCAGCTCCTGTGTCACCCGAGCTTACATCACTGTTTTTCTCTATGGACTTTGGTGTGGGAGAGAAGACGAGGTTCAGAGGCCAGAGAGTTGACACTTCTAGAGCCCGAAAGATGAATAAATGCGAAGAGCCACAGATGGACAGATGACACGACACCTGACAGGTGAACACAGACAGACGCACACGTGCTTTTACCCTCAGTGCTTCCTCCGTTCATGCTCTCTGTGCTCGACTGCGACAGCATCGCCCTCCTGCTGCGTCGCAGTGAGCGGTTGGTGCTGGGACTTCCCACCGGCGTGGACGTGGACGCTCCGTCTCTCCTGGAGAAGATCCCGCTGAAGAAGCGGACCAGACGCCGCTCACTGGAGCGACCTCCGCCTCCCCGCAGCAGGAACCCTCCTGCTCCCGGGGAGTCCTTCTCAGCCGACAGCCGCAGCAGGTCACTGTTGTCCAGCGTCCGGTTTTTGTTGCCGCGCGCTCTTTCCCAGCGACTCAGCTCGGACATGGAGTCGGTTTTGTTGAGGACGGCTCCGACCTCCAGTGTCCTGCTCTTCTCCCTGGTGAGTTCACGGTGGCGGGAGGGCGGTGGCTCAGAAACAACCTCACTGGCGGACGCGCCGGGCGGCGTGGAGTCTCGGCTGATGCAGCCGGAGCTGCTGTGGTGTTTGTCTTTGGAAAGCGCTCGCAGGCGCAGCAGCTCCACACCGGTCCAGTGTCTGAAGCTGAAGCTGCGGCGCAGCAGACCTGGTGGCCTCTTCAGAGGAGGCGTCTCAGGTGATGGAGCGTCCCCGTTACTTTTAGACTGCGCCATCTTCAGAGGAGGCGTCTCAGGTAACGGAGCGTCCCCGTTACTTTTGGACTGTGTCATCTTCATGTCACCGTTCAGAGGAGCAGCACAGCTTCTCTCCTCAACGCTCTTTGCTTTCAGGAACCTCTTCTTCTTGTTCACGCCTCCGTTCTCCACAGCAGCGTCTGTTTGTGGACATTCACGGCAGATCTCTTCTGAAGTCCCTGCTTCCGGACTCTTGCTCTCCCTCGGAGCGTCCAGAGGGAAGTGTGCTGGAGCTTCTTTAGCCTGTTCTGCTAGCGGACTGGTAGCTTTATCCCTCAGCTGCTTCCTGGCCATTTTCAGCCTGCCCAGCTCCAGCTGCCCCGTGCTGAACGTCCTGAAGTTCCTCATGTAACCGTGTGATGAAGACGACAGCTCCTCGGACTCGTCCTCCACCTCCCTCAGCTCCTCCAGCAGGCCGCCGCGCTGCACCTCCACCGAGTTCTCCCTCCTGAATGTGCTCACCTTTGAGTTCTCGGCTCGCCGTGGAACCGGACCTCCACCGTCGTCGTCCAGACTCTCCCTCTTCACTAAGGTGAGGGAGATGCGGTAGACGGTTTTCCTCTGAGGAGTTCCTCTCTCCATGCCGTCAGAGCAGCCACTGTCCAGGAGGTACATCCCTGATGAAGAACCACACTCCTCCTCCGCCTCAGCTCCACTTTCACACTGAATGATCCTGGAAATCTCGCTTCTGTTTTCTATAAACTCAACTCCTCGGACAGAAACATGAGTTTAAACATTTCCCTCTGATCCAGATGTGCAAAACAGCCTGGATTTTCACACAGGAAACACATTCCGTGGTCTCTCCCAGAGGAATTTAACCGGCAGCTCGTCGTCCACTCCGCTGCTGGTTCACAGCAGCGCTCTGTCCGGCCACATCAACACACTCCAACCCGAGCAGAGGAAGTCTTTATGACGGCGAGTCCTTGCTCCTGAGTCCTGCTCTCAGATCCAGATCCTGCTTCGGGATCCACCACTCCATTACACACAGACTGAGGGTAAATATTATTCTAGAGCGGCGTTCAGGACGGAGCCAGAGCTGAGTCTCCCATTGTGTGTGTGAACATCCCCCGCCGAGCAGCAGCCGAGCAGCCGCCCTCACCTCCAGCCTCAAACCTTCTTCTTTTGTGATTCAAATGTCGGTGGGAGATAAAAACACAGGAGCAGAAGAGTGTGTCCACATCCACCAACTACTCTGCCTCCAAACACACACACACACACACACAGAGGAGCAGCAGCAGCAGCAGCCACCGTCCCAGTCCCTGCTCCGTCTGAGCTCTACACACACTCAACACACACACACACACTCACCAACCAACCAAACACAGCAGCAAGGGATGATGGGAAAACACGGGGTGGAGTAACTGCAGAGCACTGGGCTGAGACAGGCCAACAAGATCACAGCAGACCAAAGATCTTTAATTAAATCAGCATTTTCTCTGCGTCGCTGATTTTTGACTTTATTACCATGATAATGTGATGATTTTATTGTTGTCAAGGTCAATAAACTGTGAATAAAATGTTAAATTTGTTACGTATATTGTTGTTTCTACCAAAATCAAGAGTTGAGGTAAACATAAGTGGCAGCTTGTATGTGTTTTTATTATCATTGTGTCATGTTTAAGGCTGGGTGTGCACAATTTCTGTTTTAAAACAAGGAAAATCAAGAGTTCCACTTGAAATCAACAGTCATTCATGTCATGTTTTACTGTACTACAGTTTCACAGTATTGATCTGTTAAATGATGACTTAATGTTGTGAATTTTCCATAAAAATATAGTATAAACATTGGTATTTACTGTAATTTCTATGTTTGCTACCGTGGCATGGATCACAGACTACATTCTGTTTAAATAAAAAGTAAAATAAAAAAAATCTAACTAGCTGTTATGTTGCTGGTTAGTTTGTCAGAAATGCTTTTGTCACAGTGGTGGAGAAACAACAACATCCAGTGAAGCAGAGGAAATCCACTCCATGTTTTACAGTGTGCCTGTGGTAGGAGATGGAGCCACACACACACACACACAGCTAAACTGTCAGTCATGATTAAACGTGAAGGATTTGATTACCTGTGTGGGTTACAGCTGAATTATTGATCAGCGTGTTTAGATTAAATTTGGAGTTTACTGTCAGGACGCATGACTTTCATTAAAGTAACAAAACAGTTCCATATCATATGTCATCGTATATAATCTAAATTAAATTCACCAGGCAGGGACGTCATGGTAACCTCAACATGAGGCAAATTAAAGACAAAAGGTTTACTAAAATAAATAAAGGGTTAATGAAATTAAAACATTTTATTGATTCTATGATTAAAATATGAATAATACTTGATTTTTGCTTTAAAGGGTGTGAAAAGTATCAAATATAACTATAAGATCATCTTATTGATTCTTTTTTGAGCAGAATGATGTCATCAGAGCAGGTCGATGATGTCACGACGACGTAAAGACAATAAAACATGGATGCAAGTGCTGCAGATATTGATTGGTGTTTACAGTAAAGTGGAAGGTGACTGTGTCACCATAGCAACTGTGACATATGACACCATATTATTTAGGATGATAAGAGTCATGTGACCTACTCGATTAGTGAAAGTCATTTTCTCAGCACCTCCCTTCATCTCAGAGGAGGAGGAGGAGTCGTCTGGATGGAACCCCACCTCCTCCTCCTCCTCCTCCTCCTCCACCACCTTCTCTCCTAATCCTAACCTCTGACACCTGGTGGATTAATCCAGATTAGAGAAGCAGCTGCTGTTACTAACTTTCTCTTTTCACTTCAACACACACACACACATTTTTCTTCAGTACGCGTGTGTCTCCTCCCCTCTGCTTCTCTGTGCGCTGAACATCAAACGCACCTCCGGGATGAATCCACCCGACAACAGTGTTGACGTGGAAATCATTGGTGGAGGTCTAAGTTTTCTCCACATGGAGATGACGGTGAAGTAAACGCCTACACTCGTGCGCTCGCTGCTGCGCCGCCGCCGCCACGACATCAAACACACGACTGAACCTTTCATCAGCATCTTCAGAGCGCCGGGAAGATGAAGCTACTGAAGACCACGTCAGAAATAAGACTCAGATTCATTTCATATGTGTGATGAATGATGGCGGAATGATCAAGACTCCTCCTCTTTAAGTGAAGCTCGGAGCGTTTAAAATCTACTTCTATGAAGCCAGGCTGAAGTGAAAGATAGTCCACCGTGAGCGCAGCCTCATGTCTCCTCTGTCTGTCTCTGGACAGTCGCTCTGTAATTGTGGTGAGAATAAAAATGTGAGCGGCGTGAAGTGACTGCTGACGCTGACCTGCCCTCTGATGAGGCGTGAAAGCACAGCGGTGGTGAGGTTTGTTTAACGGCTGCAGAGTAGAACAGTAGGTGGTGTTAATCATGTTTCATCAGAAGCTGACAGCAGCTGCAGGTTAGAGATGCACAGGAGAGTTAGACTGGGTTAAACTGGGTTAAACTGGGTTAAACTGGGTCAGCTGCAGCCAGCAGGTGAACACTCACCACCTCAGATGGAGATAAATGACAGACTGAATATTTATCACAACTGAGAGATGGACAGATCCACGCTAGCTTTTTCCTTCTGTTTACACTCTTCAAGATCAGATTACACTAATTAATCCAGTCTTTATGCTAAGATTAGATAGCTAGTATCCTCCATTTCCAATCTTATGCTAAGCTAAAGTAACCTAGCCATTTAAACCAGCTGCTTTTCATCAGCGAAAATAAGATAAGCTATCCTTTCTTGTCCACCATGTATTTGAAGATAAGCTAGATGGTTCCCTGAGTCCCATCTTAATGATATGCTAAGCTAAGATAGGCCTTAACCCTAGTAATGTAAATATAAGTTCCCAGTCATAATGCTAGGCTAGGATGAATTAAACTAGCCATTGGCCTCTGTTTTCACTATGTATATTATGCTATGCTAATCTAGCCATTTCCCTCTGATCCCTTTCTACATGTTAAGCTAACTACTTTAGCCGTCTTTCCTCTTTGAGAAATTAGCCATTTCCTCTGACCTTAAAATAATAAATATATAAATTTCCTTGAGTTTCTCATGCTTATGCTATGCTAAGCTGCTAACTGTAGGTTAATATATGTCTCTTTAAGCACAGCGAAACGATTTTTCTTTATTCACAGATTAAAACATTTATTTTACCATAAAACTGTATATTTTCTGGGGGTTTTCCTTCATGGATAATTTGATTTATATCATTTTTTATTTCCCTTCTTTTATGATACTGTAGTGTAAGTTTTACGAGACAAGATGAACGTATGGGGGGTTTAAATTAAGGAGAGGAGAATGTCACACTTCTTCATCTGCTGAGTCTGAAGCACATGAAATAAACATGAAGAGCAGCTCTGAAGTCACGCGTGTGTGTGATGCGTGACTGCAGAGGACGAGAAATCAGGCTGCGTGCACGTTACTACACCTTCAAACACATGTGTTAATGGTGTTAGGAAGCAGCATTGCTGCATTTACACTTTATTTGTATTTATTTCTTATGGAAAAATGGGTTTTTCCTTTTTATTTCATCTATTTGTGCAATTTTTAATTTAAAATTTACCTGCAGGTAAATTTATTCTCCAGAGATTTATGAATTATTCATCAAACCAACTTTGCTAATTGAAGATTTAATTTTAAAACACTGCATCCTGGACTCAGAATGCAGTCCAGGATTCTTAAGAATCACACACACACACACAAATACACACAGTAAACCTGCACAACAGGTTAAGCAGAAACACAGTTACTGTTACAGTCGTGTTTAACAAACACCCAGCGGGGAGCGCTGTACTCAAACATGGACAGGTTTGTGTCAGTCTCTCTCTCTCACTCACACACACACACACACACGTCTTACACACACACTTCTTTCCATCATTCTCTGCATCAAAGAGTGAGGAGGCGGCAGGAGGTACCACTCCTCTACACTCTCACGGAAAATGGGTCAGTTGGGAAAGGGGGGAGACTGTGTGTGTTTTTTTGGGGGGGGGGCTGTCAAGGTGAAGCCCCCTGCTGGCAGCAGGATAAATGTCCACATGTGCAGCAAAACATAAAAATCTCATAAAAATGCACAAGATACAAAACACACACACACACACGCAAACGCACACGACTCAATAAACCACGAAACGAGGAGAATTTAAAATAGTTGAGGCTAATGCTAAGCTAACACCACAGAGCACAGAGAGAAGCCTTCACTATTACAAACAAATCAAAGCATTGATGACACGTTAAATGAAAGGGGCGGGAGGGGGATGCTGTTCTTACCTGTGATGACACGCAGGACGCAGATGAAGGACAGGAGAGAACATGAGGAGACAAGGAGAGAGGAGACAATGAGAGCAGGTTCACAACAACAACAGAATGATACAATCAAATGTTCTCAAGAAGATTTTCAGTTTCTTTCAGCATCAGTATCATTGTGTACAAATAACAACAACAACAACAACACAAACACAGGTGACCTTCACGTGTTTACATTGATAAGAAGACAGGTGCTCAACCAGCAGAGGGAAAAAAGGAAAGGGAAGAGGAGACAAGGAGAGGAAAAAGAGTGGAAAATAAAGGAAAGCAGGGTAAGAAGGAAATAATACAGGAAACAGGGAAAGAGAGGGAAGAGGAAAGGAAAGGAAAGGAAAGGGGTGAGAGGAGAAAGGGTAAAGGAAAGTGCCCTGCCCCACCCTATATTCCAGACTTGGGGCTGTTGCCATGGTGACTGGTTGGGGCATGCACGGCTGACTTGATATGTGATACGTGTACGTGTGTGTGTGTGTGTGTGGCATCTTTGGTTTTATCATGATGAGAAACTTTGTAAAGAAAATTTAAACAAAAACAATCATTTGTTTGTAATTTAAAGTAAAGTATTTCACATTATATCATAATTATGAATGTGACAACATGAAATAAATGAACACATTAAAGACATTTCGTGTCCTTTATTTAATTTGTTATATTATGACAAAAAAACTGTGGTTTTTGCCTTGTTCTCATCTCTGCTGCAGCACAGATGGAGATCAGCTGATTATGAATTCATGAATTTCTGAAAAACATGAATACATCACACACACACACACACACAATGCTGTTGTATTTTAATCCCTGGCTACAATAGGAACCAGATGCTCGGCTGCAGGAGAGCAGCACTAAAGCGAGGCAGCCGATTGGTTCAAGGCCAGGAAGTGAATAAGAGGAGGAGGTGTTAGGGGAGAATGGCTGAGGCAGGAGGAGGAGGAGGAGGAAGGCTTTTTAACCCCAAATAACAACAGAAATCACAAGCACTGATAAAAGTCATGATTTAAAGTGCAGCATTAACAGCGCTAAAGTGATCAATAACACACACAATGGGTTCTGTCGCGTGTTTCAAATAATTCAAATAAATACAAATGTTTTTGTACAGTGAGCGAATCAGAGGTGTGTGTGTGTGTGGCATCATGACAACATATGTATGCACACACTCTCACTCATACACACTCCCTGGAGACATCATTAGAGAGCAAAGAGAGGGAGGTGTTAATTATTCACAGCCCGTGTGTGTGAGTGTGTGTTAATAACTGTGATTGATCCACATTAACACTGTGAGGCAGACACACATCTAATGTCCTCGGGACAAAATGGCCGTTGTCTCTGAAACACTCGTCTTTTCTAACACAAAGAGACAGACTCACATATGATAATATTCACTGAAACTCTCCACTGACTCTCAGCTGATCAATCGCTCCGATTATCAGCTGTTTAAACTGATCATTTCATGTGATTCTGTGTTCAGCATTGTGCTGAGTCATCGTGAGAAAGTACACCGACTGATCAATACTTCAAAACAAAGCTCTTATTCTGAAAAACAAACATTCAACTTCCCTCTACATTCTTCTCATACTAAAAGACACGGCAGCTTGCTGCTGCCCCCTGCTGTAGAACTTCAAACAGTGCAACTACACAACTACAGCACATTCATATTCTCCTCTAAACATGTTTTGTGTGGGTGTAACTATTCAATTTCAGTCAATAAATCAATACATAAGTGTAGGAAAAAAACATTAAACTCACAACAAGGGAAAATAATTAGGTTAAATTTGACAAAAATACAATGAATGTTTAAATACAATTGATAGCTTTCATTATGTCACAAGAACTTGGAAAAAAATGTAAGTGTTTTCTAAGATCTGTTTAAAAAAAGGTTTTCAGTTTAATCCGTGCTCTTTCACATAGAGCACGTTCCGTCAGGTCTCCATGGTAACGGAGAACAAACGCCTGCCTGTGCCGCTCGGCGTCGACACTCATGTCATGGAGCGACGACGACGGGTTCGATTGAAGACGACGACCGTGTCGAGGGGAAAACAGCTCTGAAGACTGAGCCTGAAATCTGCTGTGACACAGGGCGTCATGGCTTCAGTCTGCCAACAGGGGGCACTAATGACCAACTACACTGCTCTCTTGTCACATTGGAATTAAAGTCAGTTAATCAGAGTTTTTAAACTCTCAATGTAACTTCCAAGTTAAAAAACTACATATACTCAGTGTGAAGAAGAGAGCAGCTGTATGAAAACACTAATAATACAGAGATTTATCATTATTATAATTGTTATTATCATTATTTATACTGTAAAAAAACAAGTAACAAAACATCATGTGGATTTAATAAAACATGTCAAATCAAGGTTACACAATCTAAACAACAACAACCTGAGAAACACACGTTCGTCCCTACACGTCCTTATCTAATGCAGCCTGCAGAGGGCGCCAGTGCTCATACAATAATAACTCCCACACTGAGATTTCCAGGGTCACATTCCACTGTGCTGGTGAATATTTTATAAAGCGTGTGTGTGTGTGTGTGTGTGTGTGTGTGTGTGTGTGTGTGTGTGTGTGTGTGTGCTTGTGTGCGTGTGTGTGTGTGTGCGTGTGTGCGTGTAGCATCTACCAGGGACAAATGAGTGTAAAGTTTCTCTTCTTCATCCCCAGAGAGATCATCTCTGTTCATCTCTGACAAAGAGACAGAGTGACCTTGAAGATGTGCATCACTGTAACACACACACACACACAGTGAACCAGGCCACGTCACGACATTGTGTAAATGATTGTGTATTAATTCAAACACAGCAGTCACACAGTGACCTCACAGCTTCACCATCACAGTAAAATAAATTGTACAAATCAGCAGAATGACAGAAACGCTGATGTTCACGACTGAAAAAGCAACTACATGTGAGTTCTCAGTGTCCGTTTATCTCGTCCTGAAATAGCTGCGAGGTTGATGTGGAGAAGAATCGAGCGTCTGTGTGTGGCTCAAATTCAATTGGCCGATATCACGACAACAACCACCACCACCACCAGCAGCAGCAGCAAATCTGTCTCTGTGTTAACATCCACTTCTACTGGCCACGCGTTTATCTCTGTGTGCTTTTATAACCAGGGTTCTCACGCCTGAGGTGACATCAAATTCAAGGACTTTTTTCAAGGACCACTTGCCTCAAATTCAAGGACTGAATGTGCTGACACAGGTCAAAATGGGAGGTCAATTGTTAGAGATTGTCTTCGTCCATGATTTCAAGGACCCCTGGGAACCCTGAAGAGCACATCAGTGGCAGTTCTTTGTTGCACAAAATTCAGTTGAGTTTTTAGTTGAGTTGTAATGTAAGTTCCTAACTAAATAATTATGATTCCCAATGTTATTGTGATGTTATGTAATGTATATAAGATATATAAGAAGAAGAACACACAGTGGGTGAGAAGGTTGACATTTCAATCCCAGACTCCTCTGCTCCAATTACATCAATTATCAATATAATATTTATATATGGTATAAATAAGTTAGTTAAGTCATTTTACTAAATTCACTAAAATTCACTAAAATAAAAATAAAAAGTGAACTTTTAAGTACATATGTGATGAAAAATGAGGTTAAAAACGTTCATTCTGAGCGTATGAAGTTGGCTGTTTGACGTTGTTATTGAACATCTCAGTTGTTTGTTGTGTCTTGATTCGACATCTGATGGCGTTCTCTTCTCTCTCGGCTTGTTGTTGGTCATTTTTTCCCTCTGGAGGAATTTGGGGCTTCCCACTCACACTGCATCTCACAGAAGCCTCATTTTTCTCCCACAGTGCTTTGTTGATGAAGGGATCAACTTTCCTCTCCTCTCCTCGCTCCCTATGGCCTCGTCCTTTCAAAGTCCGTTCCCTGGTTTCCTCTCCTCGTCCTGAATTCAGCTTTAATCCTCTTCCTCTCTCTTTCTTTCTTCTCGTCTTTGCTCAAACACGCAAACAAAAGTCATCCGTATGGAGCTTATGGCAGGTGTTTGTCTCACACTCACACTGCTGACATCACAGGGAAACAGCAAACAACAGAAAGGTCACACACAGAGAGACTGGAGGTGAGCCAGCTTTGCAGCACAGAGTGACTCATCTTTCAAACACAAGATCTTTGTGTGTGGACAGCAGGAGGCAGACGGTACCGAGCTGCTGCTGCTGCTGCTGCTGCTGCTGCTGCTGCTGCTGCGACCAGAGCCGCGTCACTTCCTGTGGACTTAATTATCCTGCAGCCTGACCATCACCATGACAACACACACACACACCTCTCATCCACGTGTGTATGTGTGTGTGTGTGGGACACGGATGGAAAAATAAACAGGGAGCAGGTGAAGCAGCACTGATTCATCACCATCATCATCTCTAACTGGTTATTTCTGTTTCACAATACGACAACTTTATTCTGATCATATTTTCATCAATGATTGATTTTAACTCTAAATTAATATGTAAAACTCCCCACAGAAATGCAGTTGGGAATTCTGAAAACATCCAAAAGACTTAAGCCTTTTAACTCTGATAGTTAAAACTAACCAACAGCTCCACAATTTCTAGCTATTTTCTTCCTGTTTCCAGTGTTTTTTGGGTCTAACTCCTCCCACAGTTCAGGTAAAAGGCAGACAAGGATTCCATTCATTTTCAAATGGAGAAAAGTCGCTCAAAAAATGCAAAATATTTGTTAATTGTCCTGAATAAGCGGTATTGTTGACTCAGCATTCCTGACTAATGATACATTTTTGTCAGAATGAGGACACTGTACATCAAACTACTACTTTTTAAAATTAGTTATTTCATTAATAATTATTTCAGTTTTTGACTGATGCATGAAGAAAACGAGATGAAATCATGAACTGATTGAATGGAAAATCATGATTGTCGTTGGGAAAAACATTCCTGTGATACTTTGCTGTCAACAGGAAGCATGAGAACTCCCTCTGTGTGTGTGTGTGTGTGTGTGTGTGTGTGTGTGTGTGTGTGTGTGTGTGTGTGTGTGTGTGTATAAAACAGCATTAACCATGTTCCTGTGCCAGTGAATCTGTCCAGCTGCCAAAAAACAGCGCCCTCCGATCCTGCAGGGGTCAGCGCTCCTCTTCCCCCAACTACAGCTGAGGCAGATTAATCCTCGTGTACTTAAATCAAGTGATTTATGAAGCTCGGGCTGGCGGACACACTGCTGTTTCCTGAAGGTGAAACTCTACACATTTAACCAGATCAGACATAAACCAGGAGACTGGAGACAGAAAGACACGTCTGCAGGTCAAGTGTGTTTGTCCTCCACAGCTCAGGACGACAGGAGGAGACGCTTTTAACGAGGGAGTGAAGAAAATCTGAAGCATTTCAAATGCCGAATTTTATTAAATAAGACATTTGAGCTTAGTGATGGAGGCAGCAGTGGATCAACAACTCCTGCAACTGGAGTGTGTTAAAATCACTGATTTGGGCTTTGGTGTAGGAGAGTGAGTGGATTACAAATCCTTAAGCGTTCCTTGATGATGTGGTTTTCATGTGTGCTGCGTTTAGGGCGGCAACGATTAATTGACTATTAAATGATTACTAAATGAATCATTAACTGTTTGTGAGTGTTTTTTCTTAATTAAAATAGGTTTTCAGCTTCTAAGATGTGAATATATTAAAACTGAATCATTGTGCTTTTGAGAAACACTACTCAACATTTTCTGAAGCAAACAACTAATCGATTAATCCAGAAAACAATGAAAAGGTGATTCGATGATGAGAATAATCACGAGTTTCAGCCCACGCTACGTTCACTGACCCTGGTCTAATTCAGCTAAGGCAGCCGGTGGCGATTGTGGAGTTAAATAAATTAGTCGCTGAATCATTTATCGGTGATCGAGGCGAGGCCTGGAGGGACAACGAGCATCTGCTTCACTCCAGACACTCTCTCCACCCTCTGACGCCTCCACCAGCTCCACAATCGATGAGACAGGAAGTGACATCGACGTCTCGGGGGAGTCGTATCCTCCGCACCCACATCTTCCTCCTCTGATGTTCCCCTCTCATCCTCAGTAACCTGATCTCCTCTCTGCTCTTAATGATTTTTTGTGTGTGTTGCGCTCATGACTCTGTAATCTCACATTAATCTCCGTTTCTGCAGCAGATCAACAAGACGCAGAACAAAGGAGACGTTTCAGGAGTGAACAGGACAGGAAGCTGAACTATTTTTACACCTGAATGAGATCAGTGTCCGAGCAGGGCTATTGTTTCTGGTGCGGTCAGTGTCTGGAGCTTCCGTCATAGTAAAGAGAGACGAGGGGTTTGTCCTGCAGCTGGACAACACAGCACAGAAACACACCGTCAATAACTCAGCTTTTACTGAGCTTTTACTGTTTCCCCCTGCAGTTTGTAGTCTTTAAGATGATTAATGCCAACAAAGGAAAGAACGAAATGCTGAAAACTTTAAAATATTCACATAGTAGATCATAACTGTGTGGAAAAATGCCAAAATGATGAGATAAAAAGTCAAATACGAGAACATTAAGTCATAAATGGAATAAAAACTAAGAAATGTGACTTCTAAGGGTAATAAATATCAGATAAAAAGTCATAAACATGAGATAATATGACATGAACTCACATCTGACATTTAATACAAGTCAAAATTTGGAGGATTATGTCTTATATGTGAAATAAAGTCAAAAATAGGACAAAAATTGGAGAATAGTCATCAATGCAAGAATAAAGTGTTATACATATGAGATAAATCTAAATTATGAGATTAAATTAGGAGAACTAAGTCATAAATATGAGATAAAAAGCTTGAAATATGACATAAGTAAAAATTATGACAAACAAATGCATAATGAGAATAGACTTGATTTAAAAAAAATCATAAATATGGCATCAAAGTCATCAATATGTGAGTAAAAAGTCATAAATTACAAATAAAAGACAGAATTATGAGATCGAGTCATCAATTCGTCCTAAATATAAGATTAAAAAAGTATAATTACACATAAAAGTCAAAATTATGAGAATATAATAGCATGTGTGAGATAAAAAGTCAAAAATGTGAGACAAAAGGTCAAATGTGAAAACTGAAACTAAAGACAAAAGCAAACCCTGATCGGTTGACCGGGTCTCTCCGAGTCTCTCCGAGTCTTAAATCACATGCGTGTGTGTGTGTTAATGACATGTATGACTGGTCGTGAGGCGTGTGCGTCCTCAGCAGGAGCGTCCACACTGACTTCCTTTCTCACAGCAGGAGTTTCTGTCGTGTCCAGCAGCCGTCCACACTGAGGACTTCATGTTCTTTCATCCAGAGTTTACAAACAGCCTCAGTTTGTCTCTGCGTGATCTGAGCCGAGTGTCCACACAGTGAGAGGAGGAGGAGGAGGAGGAGGAGTGTGAACGTCTCATTCAGCACCACCTCACTCTCACACACACACACACACACACACACACACACACACACACACAGAGTGAGAGACGGAGACATGCTCAAACGTAGTAAACAGAGCGAGGACGCTGCCGTCGACTGTTGAGCAGAGGATTGTGAACAAATGTTCATTTTTCCAGGCCCTTGAGCAAATGTTTCACCTCGAGGATCAAAGAGTGAACATCACATGTCAGCTGAATTTTTTTGAGTCATAAGAAGAAATCCCCATTCCTGTTTTTAAAAACAAAACCTCCATCATCACCTCAGGGTCACTGCCAACATCCAGACAACACACACACACACAAACTTCAGACAACATGTTCCTGCTGCTGGAGACAATCATGAACAGAGAGCATCATGGGAATAATCTATTTGAACCACCTGACAATTATAGCGGTGGAGTTAAATTACAATTTGTGTCAGTTAAAGAAAGAAAATAATATACATTTTTTTGAGTTTTAGGTTAATTATACCTAATAAAAGTCCGTAATGTGAGATTAAAAGTGGAAAGTGACTTCAAACGCCAACATTATGAGATTAAATACATCTAATTTAGGTAACTTCTCACTCTGCCACACCAAAGCCCATAGAGAAAATCAGGAGTTGTTGATCCACTGCTGCCTCCATCACTAAATTGTAAATGTATTATTTTGTGAATTCGGCATTTAAAATCCTTTGATCAGACTAACCTCAGTGGCACAAAGTGACCACACGGGGCAGCAGTAGACCAGCTGCTCCCGTGTCCCCACAAGCTAAAATCACTGGTTTTCTCTATGGGGTTTGGTGTAGGAGAGTGAGTGGTTTACAGTTTGTAAACCGTCGAACAGTGAGATAAAGACGTGAACGTGTTCTTAAGATATCGTAGACTTAAACTGATGCAGGAGTCTTTTGTTAAGAGGCCAAACATTTATTTTACATTGTCTGGGTGTAAAACGCGCGTTGGCAGCTGTGAAGAACCAGACGAAACGAATGAATAATAAATGAGTGACATGTTCAGGACCAGATGTTTCCACATAATCAAACTGAGCAGCTGCTTCAAATCAGAGTGAAGGAATCAGTTTAAAGCCTTTAAATCCCTGAGTGACAGCAGCGACTTCCTCCACGACAACACATCACATCTGTGACATCAACAACATCATCAATACGATCAATATTGTCATCTACACACTGACGGCTGCCTCTGCAGTGATCAATGACTGATCATAAGCATCGTGTTCAATAATTTCTGCTTCAGGACGCTCGTAATGTTGCAGTTGTGAAACATGTTAAACACATTTTTCCTCGTCTGATGTCACTGATTAAAACAAGATCCCCGATCATCAATCGTTATTGATTATTGCAGTAATTCCCTGTGAGTGCATCATCTCTGCACATTTCCACCTCTTAATCCCAGCAACAGTCACCAGAGGAGGAGGATTAAAGGGAGCAGGGGAAAGTTGTAATCCACGACTAATCCCAGTGATCCCAGTTAACCTGCTGCACAGAGTGACCTCTGAACTGTGGCCGCAGCTGCACGCGCCGCCTGTGACCCTCGACCTGGACGCCAGCACGGCAGAAACGTGTGACTGTGGTCATAAATGTGTTTATGTAATAACGACAAACATAATCTGAAAAACTACTTTACAAACGTGAGGCAAAAACGTTGCATTCATAAATATGTATAAAAATGTCAATTTATTCCTTGTGACATCTATATTGAAGGAACCTACATCAAACTCAATTTAGGGCTGTGGCAATAAATCAATAATCGATTAATTGGTATTTAAACAAGTTTGTCTGAATATTTTCTGGGGTTTTTTTGCTCCGTGTAACAAAGAAATCATCATCATTTTGTTTGACAACGTCATCGTTTCCAGGTTTAGGGTTTATTTTCACTATTTTCATACATTTCATGCACCAAGCAAGTGCTGAAAATTGAGAAAATAATGACAACAATCTGTAGATGCAGCCCTGGTTGAATTACAGCCCACAAACCAATAACTGATCATAAACATCTTATTTACAACTGCTTTAGATTCAAAACTGTTTGTTTTGTACCAAAAACAGAAAGATTCGATGGAAGGTTAAGTTACACGCTGACTCAGCGTCCGGCAGAGTGATGACGTGGCGATTTATCTAGTGTGTGTGTGTGTGTGTGTGTGTGTGTGTGTGTGTTTTCCACCTGCAGAGCTGCTGAGTCATGGTGACGCTGGAACAGCAACAGCCAGGTTCATGAAAATGTACAAACACAAACACAAACACCAACACCACGACAACAACGTTTAAGACCTGTCACTGACATTATTACATAATAAACACACACTCCTCTTCATCATGACGATGAGTGTGTGTGACGCTGCTGACCCTCACTCCCTCCTTCACTGAACACACACTCGCTGCTCTGCAGCCCGACGGTGACTCACACTTCACCTCGTACATTAACACTGATGACAGAAAAATAAAAATACATCATGTTTGCAGCTGGGAGATAGAGGAGGAGGTGGAGGAGGAGGAGGAGGTGGAGGTGGACAAAGGGTGCAGAGATGTCAGAGTAATTTCCACAGTGAGTGAGTGAGTGAGTGGCAGCAGTTACGTAACGACTAAAAAAATCCTCGTTTTTAAAAGCATCGCCGCGACGATTTCTTACGTAACGGCACTAAATGGACAATCTGCCTCCAGCTGATGCTTCAAGTACAACGTTAAATAAACAACAGTGATGCTGCGAGGTCGTCCTAACGTCTGATGATCAGCAAAGATATTCAGCGCGTAAACCACAAGAGTTAAATATTCACCGTGCAATAGCATTTTCTTTACTGCTTAAGGTCCCGCGTGTAAAGTGTAGTAAAACCAAAGATAAAACAATGATACTAAACAATCAGCTGATTATGTGCATAGTTTTTATTTATTTCCCCAGAATAAGCCGTGAGTGATGTGAATATTCTTTCCATATAAGAAAGAAAGAATGAATTGAAAAAAGAATATTTTTTTACTTTGTAGACAAAACATGACACTAAACTAGAGCTGTGACTAGCGATTATTTTCACAGTCGATCATTTAGTCATCGTTTGGTCCGGAAAATGTTGAATAATGTTGATCAGTGTTTGTCAAACCTGGAAATGATTCAGTTTTAATGATTTCTTTCTTTTATGAAGCAAAGAAACAAAGAAAATATTCACATTTAAGAAGCTTAAACAATCAGAAATCTTGTTTTAATCATGAAAAAAGCCTCAAACCGATTAATCAATGATCAAAATACGATTCATTTAGTAATGGATTAATAACCGATTAATTGAGTAATCAATTCAGCTCTAGGAGCATCATTAATTTAATCATTATTTTTTTATAGGGCTACAACAACTAACCACTTAATTGATTGAGGTGTTTGAGTGTTTTTATAATAAATTGTACAGATTTTTCAGCTTCTTCAATGTGAATATTACGTTTATATAATAAAGAAATATTTAAAAATGAATATTTTTTAGTTTGTAGACAAAACAAGACACTTAAGATTTTCTCACATTTCATGGTACAATAAAAATAATTGTACGTTGCAGTGCTGTTCACATGGACGTTCTACTCTATTCTTACATAATTATGCAACTTAAATAGAACATATGGTCAATTATAAAAATCTCTACGAAGAAAATGACAATGATTTTTTTTTTACGTTCCCTTTAAACCACACAACTAAGCTTCAGGACATAAAACTCTAAAATCATGGGATTTTGGAGTTATTTGCGGTTTGTTTTCTGGCTCTTTGCTCGTGTTTTCATCAGTTTTGTGAACAGTAGCCGTGCAAACGTCACAGAGTCATATCTGCCATCATGTTTGTGTCAGGTAAACTCCCTGACTTTTATCTGCGTCTCTTCTACAGACCACGGGTGGCTCCGGTGGGGATTGAACCTCAAACCACGTCGGTCTGCGTGCCTTGCTCTCTCCCATGTCAAACCCTGAATACGACTGGAGTCTCATCAGAGACGGCACAAACCACTGAAACCTGAGAGTGAACATTACTGAGAGAGAGGACGGACACACACACGCACACACACGAGGAACACACACACACACACACACACACACACACACACAGACGGTGGCTAAGTGGGTCACATGGTGCGTTCACTGACTGTAGGCAGCTAAACTGAGACAAAAGCAGTGGAGACAAAGGCCGCAGTGAAGAGGAGACACTTGTGTTAGTGATAAAGAGAAAAGACAGATTTAACCTTTTATTCAGATCCTACTTTTCAACACGTCCACGTTCACCGACAACCGGCGCTTTTGTTAATTTCTTATCCAAACAAAGTCAAAGCCGACGCTGCACACAATGGTGATTTACGACCTGTGGTCGCCGCGGTAACCCACAAAGTGATCAAAGGGAGGTGCGGACGACGTCTGTCTCGCTTAGCGAAACATATCCGTCAACATTCCGACCGTGATCTCTCACATTTTTCCACCAAACCACGCCGAACTCGCCACTGGACTCACCGGTGTCCTCCGTGAGTCATGTGACAAGTTTGGAGGCCATCGGTCCAACTGTTGGACAGTTATGATATGAAGACATCCCTGTGTATGTGAGACACTAAGGCTACAACCATTGATTGGTTGTAGCCTTACATACGAGTTCCAACAACATTGACCATAAAGGGCTGAAAATGTAATAATACGAGTTCCTACAACATTTATGTTTAAAACAATTATCAAAGAAGACGTGACAGACTATAATAAACAATAAAACTAAAATCCATTTGCAATGAGCTGCAGCCATTGTGTTATTTCAAACAGATTTGTTGTTCTGCTCCATTTCAGACGCAAACTGACATCACTGACCCCGCTTCACAGTCTGATGCTTCTATGGGGAAATATGTTTAATTACTGCTGTGAACGTCAAGTGTTTCTTGTCCTGTGGAGATGCTGGCAGCAGGAACTGAAAACTGAGAGCGCTCCGTCTGAAACCTGATCTAATATCAGATGTCTGAGAGGAAACAGCATTAAAAACGTCAATCGGGTCCAAACTAGGGGTCGAATGATTATTGACCTGGTCGATATTAAGAGATATGAAGCTGCTGCTTCAACGGACAACAATGTGGAGCCTCTCACTGCTAAATATGAATCTGTAAACAGTGTTTTTGATGTATATTAAAAGCACTTAAACGACATCTTGTGTTGGAGATTGTAAAATGTTGAAATATCTTTTTACTGTGAATTTGTGTCAGTTCCAAATATCAGTTATCGGTCTCATTAACTAGTAATGATCAGTATCGATATTGTCCCTCATAAAGAGAATATCATTCGAACCCTAGTCCAACATGTGCAGATGTGGTTTATCTTCTTTTTTACTGTTTCCTGTGAGTCCAGTGTTTGTTAAAGCTCTAGACTATACGTCGTCTTCCTCCTCCTCCTCCTCCTCTACCTCCTCCTGCTGATGCTGCCGTTGACTGATTTCTACCTTCTGTAGAAAGTGGGTCAGTGTCACCTGGCTGCCTGGACTTTCATCAATCCTCACACACACACACACACATGCAAATGAGTCCCCACAGCAGCAGCAGCAGCAGCAGCAGCAGCAGCAGCAGCAGCAGCAGCAGCAGCAGCAGCAGCAGCAGCAGCAGCGGACAAGGGGAGACATGAGTCACAGCAAACGGAACAAGGCCCAGTCTCAAAAAGCGTCTGAGAACAAGTGACGACTTATTTACCAACACACGGTATTCTAACGGCAGCGTGTTGACCTGTTGTGTCACATGATGTGAATGAGTGACACTTGCAGATGTGCAGCCAGAGGTGAAGAGAAAACTGTGACAGCAGCAGCAGCAGCAGCAGCAGAGTCTGTGCTGCTGTTATTTTGGGTCACTTCCAGCATGAATGTGAGCAGAGTGAGTCACCGACACTGTGAGCCTGAGAATTCAGGAAATCTAACCAGTCACTGCTCTGACTGCTGTGTTACGTATGAGCAGCTGTCACTGATGTACTTCTGTCTAATCCTGATTCACTTCATGTTCCCCAAAAAACACTCATCCACACCAGACCCCATTCATTTTAGTCCAAATTTAGCAGACAGGCATAAACATCCAGGGCAAAACTCAACTGCAGTGATTTCCTTTTTATCAACGCAAAAACTTAACCCACCATATGCAACACTGTTAAACATATTCTGTGTGTTAAACTCAAAAGCATTATGAGTAAACACCTCAGAGGAAACATTTTAAATCGTCTACAAACTCAATGAAGTCTGGCAGAGACACTGGGCCACACTGTTTTTGGTCGATGTAAGCAGAGACACAACAACACACAACACAACAAACATGTGCTCCTAATCACAAACTTCACAGCAACACAATCTGGTTCTTACTGTCATATCAACAAGTGATACCACAACTATTTCATAAAGATAAATATGCATCATATGACAAAACAGCTTTAAGATACTAAGTACCAATAATTGTAGTGAATCAAACGGCTGGCTATGAAGGACCAGGTGACATTGATGCCAAAAGCCATCCCCAGACAAAGAGAACAGCAGTAATTACATATTACATACACGTGTACAGGAAGTAACCACATTTTTTTCTTTGAAAGAGACAAAGCAGCAGACTCGGTCTGCCTTTATACTCCTCTATACTCCTTAGCTAATGAAATAAAAGAGACAGAGAGCTTTAGGCTTGGTGAGTGACAGGGGGCTGAATTTGCACGTTTCCACTGTTTTTGTGATCACAGTGATGTTATTATAGTGTTACAGTCGTGTGTAAACACTCAGCTGTGCTTCTATAAGCAGAGAAATAAACGATGACTGGTATATTTGGACTAAATGACCGTCTGATGGTGACAGAAGTCAAATTAAAGAGAGAGTTCATCTAAACTTAACATCAGCAGTTTTCCAAAACATAGCCACATCCCGTTGTTACTGATTCAGAACTATGACGTGGATGAATGAGAATCTTTACTCACATCTGACTACAAACATGTGACCTGCAGCAGGTGTTGGTGCAGCAACCAGCATCATCATCATCACTTCACCTGCATATTCCGCATGAGATTCTTACACTATGCACTTAAAATAATACATTTCTTTCTAAAGAAGTATATGTGACGTCACGTGAACATTGAACACACACCAGTGAATCAGTGTGAACCAGTTTCTGGATTGTTTATACATGTAAGCATGTACAGAGGTCTTCACCTGAGTCGGCCCCGCCCCCTTCTTACCTTCGATGGCGATGACATGCTCCCGGATCTGGTTCTGCAGCAGCGGCTCCTCCACGCGCTCCAGCAGCTCGTAGATGGAGTAGATGTTCGGGTGCACGGACTCGAACCTCTGGATCTCTGATCTGATGGCGGCCGAGTTGGCCAGATGCTGCTGGTAGTTCATGGCTGGATCCCAGAGGAACACCAACAATGTATCCCACAGATGGCGAGGAAGAGGTGATGATGAAGGTGATGGAGGAGGGTAAACAGGAAGGTGGCAGCTGTGACCTTTTGCTGCAGTAACAAGTGAATTTCCCTCTATGGAGGGATTGAATCAGTAAGAGGGGGGGAAACCCTGTTAAATCATGTTTTAGCACCGTTCCCCGGTGAAATTCCGCTATATCAAAGGCATTAAAGTGCCTTAATTCTCCTCAACATCCTCCAATTAAACAAATATCTCCGGGCTGGATCAGCAGAGACGCCCGGGCTGCTGCTGCTGCTGGTGGTGGTGCCCACAGAAGGCAGCTGTTCCCAGTGGTGTCCCAGCTCCTGACTCCGGTGTGCGGCAGTAGGAGCACCGCCTCCCCATACTCCGCACACTCAGCACGGGTTAGAAAGTCACTTCTTCGGGTTTAACAGTATTTTGAAATTGGTTTCTTGAACCCCTTTAGTGTCATAACTGAGCGGACAAGCAGGATAAAAAACGGCCCTGTTGCCAGGTGGCTGACGCTAGCTGTCGAATGCTAACTAGCTGTAGTTTTCAGGATAAAAATAAACGGCCTTAAAGCTAGGTGGCTAACGCTAGTCGGCTACTGCTAACTAGCCGTAGCTGCCAGGGTAAAAATAAACTGCCTTGTTGCTAGGTGGCTGAAGCTAACGGCTAATGATAGCTACATGTAGCTTCCATGCCAAAGGAGGAGGGGAAACAAGGAAAACTGACCGGTTTTGTTATGTTAAAGTCGGCTTTCCATAGCGACAGGGTAGGCAGCTGAAGCCCCGGAGAGGGGGCGTTTATTCGGCTGTAAAATTATCATAAAGTGAGGTAGGAGCTGGAGCCAGCAACGGCGACTTCTTCATAAACAGTCCGTGGGTCGTGGTGGGGAACTGGGATGCCAGTTCCCGTCCGTCCCGCCGTTCTTTCGTCTTCGGTACAAAATGACGTCCTCGGTCAATTAAAGCCCAGCGGCGGGAACGCAGAGGAGCGCGTGCGGTTCCAGAGTGAAGCCAGGTAAATGATGCTGTGTTTCTCACAGGTGCGTCCCGCGCGAGGTCCCCGCTCCCTGAGTGCAGCTGGTGCTGAGGTCCATCATCCCGTGAACGCCGGAGCTCAGTGAGTGAGTGTCCCACACGGGGACGTCATGACGTCAAGGCGTTTCCTCCTACACGCGGTGAACAGTACGAATTCCGGTGTATGGTTTCAAAATAAAAGCAGAATGACGTACCAAACAAAAAGTTTTTTTGTTTCATTTTTGTATATAAGTATACACACTGGACATGCTAAACAATTTTGTTCAATATAGGGCATTAACACGTATACTCTCATTAATAATCATAATGTTAAATTTCAATGCAAGGGTGAAAACCTTAACGACTTCTTAGAGTGTTTTTTGATTTGAAAATGATTAAATTGTAAAGTCATGAATCATGTTGTCTATAAAATGTCAGAAAACAAGAAAAATAAACAACCATGAAAGACACTATGTACTATCAACCTGCTTTTGAAGACTACAATTTTTACAGTGGTTCTCAATTATTTTCTGTCATGCCCCCCTTGACAACAGAATTCTTTACAAGCCCCCCCGAATTGAAATACAACCTGATAATATTTATCTGTATAAATCACTGTATGAGTTGTCCCGCCCTGCTGGGAGGGCGCAGAATAAGAATAAGTACTGAATAAGAATAAGTACTGAATATAATAATTATACTGAGTATAAGTACTGAATTATAATAATATAAAAACACAAATTCAACAGTTAATAACTTGTTTAATGGTAGTTTTAACATATGTATATATATATATAAGAGTAAATGTCCTGTCAACTTAGCTCAAACATAAATTTGAATTATACGTTTTATTCACATTAAAGTTCCATTTGCTAAAGATTAAGACACATCATTGACACTCATTTTCCCGTGACTGAGGTTTTGTATTTTGAAGCGAGCTTTTATTTTGAACACTAAACTGCTCTACATCCGGTTTTCTTCTCTTCCATTGCTGTGTACTTGACGCAGCCGCATTCACGATGTGAGTTGTTGCGTGAAAGGTGCGCAAAGACTGACGCAAAAATGTCTATTAATCTGATTTACTCACATAAATATATTTTTATAAATAATTTTAACATAATTCTTGAATAAATGCAGAGCTCCTTCAAAATAAAGTCACGTTACGACGCACTAAACAGGCAGAAATCAGACTTGATGCTTTTATTTCCTAATTTTATCATTAAAATCAACAACACCATGTGGAATAAAAAGAATTTTGCAGCGCCAGAGTTACTTCCTGCTCACAGCATCAGTGTGAGGCAGCTGCAATCCTCTCTCCGTCCAGCAGGAGGTGGTGTGCGATGCCGCTCTTCTTCCTGCTGCCACCCGTGGCTTTGATGCAGCACTCGTGTTCCCGCAGCGTGAAGCTTGTCTCCGTGCCGTCGTCCACGAACTCTCCCTGTGGACACAAGACGCAGACGACTCACGTCCAAAAATGTCTTCATTTTCACCTCAATTTTTTAGCACACCTAGCTGAGCTTTAAATGAATGTATGACATCAATAATGTTAATATTTTCATATTTTTACCGTTGTGTCCATTTTCTGTCCGTTACACCAAACATCCATCGTGTCTTTTTCTGTCAGAGAAACACAAACAACAGCCTCTATGTTAGGAATTATTATTAGCTTCAAGTGTTACTGGCTTGACTCCTCCCCCTGGTCCTCACCCAGCACCACCCTGCACTCCTCTCCGTCCACACTCAGCAGCCACGTCTTTGTCGTCTGGGCCCGCTGGTCGGTGAACTTCTGCAGGCTCCGCCCACCCACCTGCAGCGTGTACTCGTAAGTGAAGCCGCCGACCGCCTCGATGGTGATGTTGGCTTTGGTGTTGGCTCCTCCCACTGTGAATGCTTCCTTTCCGACCAGCTTGAACATCCAGTCTTTCCTGATGACTTCCTGTCACAGAGATGGCTTTTACTTTGAAAGTGTTATCCTAAACTTTAGTAAAAGTACACAAAGAAAAAGTTTGGTAAAAATTTCACATTTGGTACATCCCACACCAAACCAGTGATTTTAGCTGGCGGGGACGCAGGAGCTGCTGGTCTACTGCTGCCTCTTGTGGTCACTTTGTGTCACTGAGCTAAATCTTAATGAAGGATTTTAAATGCCGAACATTTGAACTTAGTGATGGAGGCAGCAGTGGATCAAAAACTCCTGCGTGTGTGTGATGTTAAAATGACTGATTTTCTCTATTGGTGCTTTGGTGTGGGAGAGTGAGTGGTTTTTTCTAGAGCTGAACGAAACACATTTGATCTAAAACTAGTTGAATTTTCACTGTCAGTGACACAGGTGAAGACCCTCACCTGTCCGTTGATGTAAACAACGCGTTTCCCTGAAGTTGTCCCGTGAGCAAACTCGATCCTGTAAACGCCGTCGCTCAGCTCCACCTCCCATGTGGCGACCACGTCGTCACTCAGCATCTCTGCTGATGCTTCTGCTGATGTTTCTGCTGATGCTTCTGCTGATGCTTCTGCCGATGTTTCTGCTGATGTTTCTGCTGATGCTTCTGCTGATGTTTCTGCTCGTCGTCAGGACGTGACGAGATGAAGGTTCAGAGGAGCAGGAGCAACATCTCCTCCATCGTCCCGGGCAACAGGCTCTGCAGCACTGAGGTGTCCACTCAGCAGCAGGTGTATTACTGTAAGAGGTTTAGCTGCCTGCAAAGCTGACACACACACACACACACAGTCAAAGTAAACCTAAACAAAGAAAAGGAGTCAGTTATAAACAAGCATGGGACCTAAACTTGAGTGAGCTTATAGTTTACCAAAAATGAAATCACATCATTGAAAATATTGACATTTTCTTTGATTATTTTTTTTTTAAACTCCATAAACCTGAACTAAAGTTTTGATCTTAACATGAGTTTTCTGCAGATGGTGAACAGTGTCTTTCAGAAATTTAAGTCAGATAGGTGTTTTTTCCCTCTGTATGTCATCAAATGACAGCGCCTCCTAGTGTCCCTTCAGCTTTGAAAATGACTGACACATTAAATACTGTATGTCTATGACAGTAAGAGCCATTTTTGTCCCCTCTCCACCCAAATAAAGTCAACCTGGAGCTGCAGAAAAAGACCGTTAAAATGAAGATCTCATGTATAAAGTTTTTCGATACATATCTATATATATATATATACATATATACTGTATATATATGTTATATTTAAAGAACTACAAAAAGAAAACTGTTGACATTTCATTACTGTATGGAGCTGCGTGTGTCTTTATTAAAACTGAGATTTTCATCAAAATAGATCCATAGGTTACAGATTAAACTGAGAATGAGCTACATTATATTTACTATTTTAGTGAAAATGTTTAAATTGTGATTTACATGCTTATTTATTTTCATTACTTTCTTTAGAACGTACATTTTTTAGTACAAGAGGGAACACATAATGTTTGTTTACATTAGATTATAAAACGTCAGGTGATAAATCATATCTGTGTGTGTGTGTGTGTGTGTGACGGGGCAGGTCAGACCAGCTGCACCTGTTTGTCGTCGTCATCTGATACGAGCTCAGGTGAGATCACATCGACCTGTGGTGAAACGATGACATCATCATCATCACTTTCCTTTAAAAGATTTGAACATAACATACGAGTGAGGTCAGAGGTCACCGTTCTCTCCCGCAGCTGAAGCCTAAAGGTCAGACTGGTCTCCGTCTCGTGTCGTCATGGAAACCACCTCCTTCTCCACCTTCTTCTCTCAGTGGCTGATGTGATGAAAGAAAGTGGAGAGAATATTTTTGAAAAGGTTTAAAGGTCAGTGTCAGGATTAAAAATCAATAATGAATCATCAGTGAGGTTTTATTTTATATTAAAAAAAATTATATTATCTTTAAAACGGGTGATTAATTTTCTTCAAACTGACTTATTCATTAATCAGATGATTGAAAATTAAAATTATTTAAACCTGCTAAATGACATGTAAAACCTCAGCTTTGTTTGTCCTGAAAACTTGACGTATGGCGCCATCTGGTGGCCACGCCCCCACATCAACTGAAGAATGATCTTCTATCTATAGTGAGGTTTATTTAAACATGTTTTTATCTAATACTGTTGTTTTTTTAATGTCAGGAAGTAAATCTATCTCACCAGATTTTCAAGTTAAAAGCCTTTGAATTTGTCAAAATCAATCAAATGTTCCAAGTCTCATTTCCTATTTATTTTTCAATGCTGTTGGAGGGTGAATAAATTCATGGTTTAGATTTAGATTAACCTTCAATAAATGTTTTATGACAGAATCAATTATTTATAAATTATTGCAGTTTTGTTTGATATTTCTTCTTTTTTCATATTAAAATGTGTTATTTTTGTTATGGATAATCTTTTATGAAAATAATAATAATAATCGGCTCGATTGATACCGGCACAAAAGGGGGGGAAAAAAAGACTGATCAATATCTTTTATTATCAAATGGATACAAGGTTGTCTCTCTCACACTCACATGCGCGTGCGCACACACACACACACACACACACAAGCACGCACACACGCACACACACACACAGTGTTCAACAGCAGATCCCTTTGAAAATCTTCAGACTATAAATTACACTTGTGTCTGTGAAGCAGGTGAACAATAAAGTTTGATACAAAGGAGTGTTTGAAGTGTCGTTACATATCAGGAATGTGAGAAAACAACAAAACAAGAAAGACGAACAAATAAAAATAACGTTGGATTAAACTAAGTTTTTGGCTTCTGAAAAACAGCAGAGGTCAAAGGTTGGCAAACGACACAGGATGTTTCACTCTGGCACTGTTCACAAAGTATCTGTTGTTTGTGTTGTTGCTGCTGCTGCTGCATGGAGGAAGTGGCCATCAGAACATGGATGCTGTGTCTTTGATTGTCATTTAAAAAATGAGAAAAACCACAGCAGCACCACAGCTGTGACGGTTAACTGACCGTTAACTGGAAACATATCATTGTTTTCATTGTTCCTCTTTGGTTTAACAGGAAGTTAGGACGTCTGCACTGTTTCAAGCTGACGTGAATGAACGTGAATCAACCTTCCTCATGAGCGGGGAATCAGTGTTTTAGTGTTTGGAAAAAATCCTTTTGAGAAAACCTCAACACCTTTTCACTCTCCCACACCAAAGCCCATAGAGAAAACCAGTGATTTTGACATCACACACACACAGGAGTTGTTGATCCACTGCTGCCTCCGTCACTAAGTTCAAATGTCTTATTCTTTTAATTCGGCATTTAAAATCCTTTGTTTAGACTAACTTCAGTGACACAGAGTGTCCACACGAGGCAGCAGTAGACCAGCAGCTCCTGTGTCCCCACCAGCTAAAATCACTGGTTTTCTCTATGGACTTTGGTGTGGGAGAGTGAGTGATTTACAAACTTCAGTTTCCTGTTGGAAAAGTCTGTCTCACAGTGAGCTAAAGACGTGAACATGTTCTGAAGACATCGTAGAATCAGGCTCACGTAGATTTGACATCATCTACTTCATTTATCTAATGAATATGTTGTGGTTTTTGCACGTGTGTGGACACGATGGTGGTCACGTGGTTTTCTCATTGACTATTATCATTGAAAATAAGTGAGTACAAGTAAATGCTCGTGATCACACAGAGCCGTGTGTGTCATAAAGAGGAAGCAGCAGCAGCCCAACAGAAGAAGTGAGAATCCTGTCATGTGACCATCATTACATGCAGTCACCTTTTCCTTTTATTTTGATTTTATAGATTAAAATAGATTTTTTTTGATGATATAAAGCTGCCGTCTGCTGCTTTCATTATTATAGATATTATTATTATTATTATTGTCATTATTGTTGGTGTTGGCACAGCGTCACCTCCAGGTCACAGGATGCAGCAGCGCTTCTTCTTCTTCTTGCCGCTGGGTCCGTTCTTGTCTTTGCTCTCGGCCATTTTCTTCTTGCGCACCTCCCTCATGAGGTCGAAGAACACCTGAGAGAAGAGGAGGGACAGGTAAATGAGGGGGGCGGAGTCAGCCTCAGGCAGGCAGGCGGGGGAGGAGACAGCAGCGTGTTTGAACATGATGATGATGTTTGAGTAAGAACCTGCACAGAGACACGAACCACGACAACTGCACCACCTTCACACCAGTCACAAATATTATACATATAAATAATGACACTTTTTTACACTTATTTACAAATCTGCTGAGTTTGACCTTTGACTCAAATCTCATCAAGTTGTCTTTAAATAACAGTTTCTACAAAGAACTGAGGTAACGTGTGTGTGTGTGTGTGTGTGTCACTGGATTCTTTGAAAACAATCTGGTGATGCAGGAAGTGAACGTACTGCAGCTTTAAGTGCATATACTAAAATGATAAGAGTCTGATTTTTGGTTGGACTAAGACAATAATTTGGATTTCTAAAAGTCACACAACATAAACATATTAGTCTGACTAAAATCAAGCTAGTCTTAGTCAGACTAACACATGTGGATAATGTGAGTCATAGTCCGATTACTCCTGCATGCGTACGCTTAGTCAGATTGGAGTCGGACTCTGTGTTCTGCACATGCACCAAAATGTCCTCCACGGTCTTTGACCTGGAAGTAGAAGGAGACGATGTATAACCTGCGGCGCCGTCTTTCTTCAGACAACGCGACAACCACAAGTTCAATTCTGACAAACACGACAAAGTCCGGAGCATCCTTCCTTCAAAGATCGTGTCCCTTGAAGGTTGTGACATGGCGTGTCCTACCTTGTCGACGTTAGCTCTCGTCTTAGCGGACGTCTCTACGTACTGGACGCCCCACTCGCCGGCCTTCCCAGTGGCCTCGTCCGCGGACACCTGCCGCCGCTCCTCCAGATCCGACTTGTTCCCCACGACGAGCAGAGGGATCGCCTCCTCCTCCTTCACCCTCAGGATCTGCTCCCTGATAGAACAGGAATAAATAAACCACCCCCACAGACGTTACAGTGGTTCAGTCCAAACAAACCATGTCGCGATATGAAGCCGGCTTGTTGACGGACCTGAACTCGGATGTGGCGGTGAAGGACTCGTGCTCTGTGATGGAGAAGACCAACAGGAAACCTTCTCCACTGCGGAAGTAGTTGTCCCTGATGGCAGCGTAGTCCTCCTGTCCCGCCGTGTCCAGGATGTCGATCTGGACGTCCTCCCCGTCCAGCACCACCTTCTTCCTGTAGCTGTCGGCCTTGGTCGGCTCGTAGTCTTCCACGAACTGTGACCAGAGAAGAGAAGCGGGTCATTGTCGAGAAACAGGAGGACAGAACAGGGTTTGGAAACAGGAAAAGGGGCGGTCCTAAAGTCTCACCTCGTCGTACATGAACTGCAGCGTGAGGGCAGACTTTCCCACGCCGCCACTGCCCACCATGATCACCTTATGAAGAACCAGGGATGTCTGGTTCTTGTTCTTACCGGACGCCATGATTCTGGTCTACGTCAGTCCTACAGCTCACAGCGCAGACCCACTACTGAAGACCAGAACCAGGAGAAACCAGGAGAAGCGAGAAGAAACCAGGAGAAACCTGGACCAAGAGGAACCAGGAGAAACCAGGAAGGACTCAGAAGGACCCGGAGGAACCTGGAAGAAATTGAAGATGAATTTATAATCTCATGAACATCATAAACACAGTAACTGTATCATCTGTACATTCATATAAACAGCCAGAAACAAAAAACATCAATTAACTGATCATAAATCAAACATTATTGATTCATGGACACCTGATTATCACAGGAAATCAGTTATTAGATAAAAGGTCCAACTATTTTGATAATTGATGAATTACTTAAAGTCAGACTTTGAACTTTTTTTAATATAAATCAGTTCTGTTTTCCAGAAAAACTGAAAATCTTTGGTTTATTTGAGGACATCACACAATCGTCACTTTATCGATTAATGAAGAAAATAATCAACAGATTAAATCAGTAACGGTGAAAAAGATTAACCATGCTGCAGGGTGAAAACACCTTGTGTTTACAAAGTAAACAAACTGTGTTAACACTGTAAACAACTACTTTCACCATTGATTACTGTGTCGATTTATCCATGAAATGAAAAAGAAACCACAAAAAATTCATATTTAAAATCCCAGGATAGTTTAAATAATCCCTCACACTGATCAATAAATGATCAGAGTGGTTGGCGGATCATTGATTAATCGATAGATCGCTGCAGTTGTAAACAGAATGACCTCTGCTGCCCTCTGTCCTATAGTAAAGGACACAAACAGCAAAGCAAAGCAACTCCATGACTGACACTTTAACTGTCACACTCACACGTCACAGACTGACTGATGACGTCACACAGCACAACTATTATGTGATAATAAAACAGAGAAGTGTGTGTGTGTGATCACAGCTGTCAGCTACAAACTACAGGACACTCTACAGACTCCTCTGTTCCCGCCTCCAGCTCAAACCCCGCCCCTGAATGGTGAGTTCAGTGCCCGGGCCTCGCTCTGATTGGTTGTTCACGCTGTCGCTCTCTGTGCTGGGCGCTAGCCACTGAAGCAGCGACAGTTAAACGCTTTTTCTCCCCCCACCACCCCCCGACATTAAAACACGTCCGTGCGGAGACGCTACGACAAACACGTACGCGTTAAAGTGCGCAGTGGACAAAGCGCTGACTCACCCGCTAACGTGTGTGTGCGGCAGCCGCTGAACAATCCGCCATTAAGCGACGCCAATAGAGAGAGAAAAGTTCCACAAGTTTGAAGACAGACGCTGCTGCTGCTGCCCCACCTTACAACCGGACTCTCACCAAGATCGTCTATGTACGAGAGGACCAATCACTCTGCGGCTGTAAACAGGAGCACGGAGTCACCGCTCACAGGAACACACAACGAGGTCACCGGAAAACACACACGAGTGATACATCATCACGTTTTACCTCCTCTCAGCGTGAGGCTGATACTGTTAACAGGATATGACGTCACGGAATTCCTCATTTGTCTCGTGTATTATAATTTATCTGTATTTTAATTATTTAAATATTAAAGTACACGTATTTGCATAAAACTAACAGCGAAACTATTTTCAAAATAAAAGTTTATCTATGTACAAAAACCGGTGTAGCTCTTTATATTCATTCATTACAAAACATTTATATTTTAATAATAAAAGCTTAATAGTTTTTTTTAAATGTATATACATGTGTAAATATGTATTTTTTGATGATTAATTTACACATTTTAAATTGTTAAAGTTAATAATGACCACGTTTTACTTGCATATAAAATACATTTTAGGAATTTATATGTAAAACCGCATAGTTCATGTATAACGTATTTATTTGTTAACATTCGTTTATTTCGACATAATGAGTGCCATAATAAGCACAGGAAGTAAAATAAAAGTCCTGTTAAAAGATGAATTCTGCTATTTTCAGATACCGTTGTAATACCCATACTTGGGCAAAAGATGGCGTTGTTTCATCACTTTGTCCAGGGCTGCTCGCAGAGGAGCTCAGTGACGGATGATGGTCATTTAACTGAGCACACACTCACATCGTTTACACTCAGCTCTCACCTGTTTCTGCACCTCCTGTTGTTTTGCTTTATGATAATAAGCAACTGACAGGTCAAAGGTCACTGCAGCTGCACCTGTCTGGCGTGGAGCTGATTTGTTTCTAAAGTTTTTACTAACAAATATTGTAGTTGAGGACGTGCTGTGGTGCTGCAGACACTCATTAGTCACATTTGACTGCAGAGGCTGCAGCTGTTTGGATGCATGTGGACATTTATATTTATGTTTATTAATAATACAGTGATTAAAACTAACAAACATGGAAGGATAAGGTGTTCACATCTTCAGGCATTTTAAGAACATGTACACGTCTTTATCTCACTGTTAGACAGACTTTTTCAACAGGAAACTGAAGTTTGTAAACCACTCACTCTCCCACACCAAAGCCCAGTGAGAAAATCAGTGATTTTAACATCACACACACAGGAGTTGTTGATCCACTGCTGCCTCCATCACTAAGTTCAAATGTGTCATTTTGTGAAATTCTGTGTTTAAAATCCTTTGTTCAGATTGACCTCAGTGACACAAAGTGACCACACGAGGCAGCAATAGACCAGCAGCTCCTGTGTCCCCACCAGCTAAAATCACTGATTTTCTCTTTGGAGTTTGGTGTGGGAGAGTGAATGCTTTTACAAACTTCAGTTCTTTCTTTCTTTCTTTCTTTCTTTCTTTCTTTCTTTCTTTCTTTTCTCCCTATGATAAGTGTCTAATAATCTGCATTATTTCAAAATAAAGGCCTCTTTGTCTGCCTGTGTATAATGCAATCTGGGAATTCCTTCAGGAATAATTCAGTGATTTCTCCCCAGGGAGCAGGGTTATTAACACCGCCCCTCCTCCTCCTCCACATTAGCCCCGCCCCCTGACCGTCACCCCTGTATATAAAAGTTGAGTGTGTGTCGCGGGTGCAGAGTGTCAGACACGGCAGCATGGAGACGCTCCTCTCTGGCTCTGGTGCACCTCCCTCTCCTCCTCCTTCTCCTCCTCATCTTCATCTTCATCGCCTCCCACTGCGGCTCAGTGGGAGTGAGGATCAGCGTTGTGTGGACTGAAGATGATGGTGATGAAGGACCTGATGATGATGATGTTCTTCCAGAGTGTATGTGGAGAAGGTTCCAGGAGGATTCGGGTTCTGGTTTTCTCACGCTGCTGCTGCCGCTGATGATGATGAGGAAGATGATGATGATGTGGATTATAACTTTGAACTGATGATAATTCTTGAGATCATGGCACGTGCTGTGTGTGTGTGAAACTTGTCCAAAGTGCGGGACATTTGATGTTGAGACATTTGCAGCAGAGTCTTCCTCTCAAACATGTGATCAAACATCTTCATCACTGAGTGGAAACAAAGCGCAGCAGCGTCACGTGCGGATTTTCTACCTGTTCTTCTTCCACTTTATGACTTTGACTCAAACAGCAGAGGGAAAACGCTTTTCTTTCTTCTCCTCCTCGGACAGAAAATGAGGAGCTGTCTGTTCCGGCTCTCACTCCTCCTCCTCCTCTTCCTCCTCACCTGCGTCCTCTCCATCCGCGGCACCGCTGCGCCCGCCACCGAGGCTGAGGCGCACGCGGCGCCGCGGGAAACCTGCGCGTCCTGCGGCGGCGCGTCGCAGCCCGCGGACGCCGAGTCCGCGCGGATGAACGTGGACTTCGTGGAGGCTGTGAAGAGGCACATCCTGAGCCGGCTGCAGATGCGGGACAGACCCAACATCACGCACCCGGTGCCGAAGGCGGCCATGGTGACGGCGCTGCGGAAGCTGCACGCGGGGAAACTGCGGGAGGACGGACGCGTGGAGATCCCCAACCTGGACGGACACGCGATGAGCAACGAGGTTCTGGAGGAGAGCTCCGAGATCATCAGCTTCGCTGAGAAAGGTGAGGGTGAGGATGATGAAGATGATGTCTGTGATCACCTGATTTAACTTTGACTAACTTCAAACTTAATCCATCATAGATTCTGCTTTTGTCAGATTAAAGTTAGAGATGAAGCAGAGCACAAGACACAATCTGACCCAGGACCCGCACTTTGAAAGGGTTAGTTGAGGGTTTTTATGTTCCATGTATGTGTGTCAGAGTTCAGTGTCTGTGGAGACACAAACATGTGACATGTTTTCATGTAGACTGCAGAGTTTCAGCAGAGAAAACATCTTCATTCTTTCTGTTTGCAGGATTTTAAATATTTTCAAATGCCAGCGCTTTAAAGAGTCAACGTTCAATACGTTTATTATCAATTATACACTAAATTAAAGTGAAAAAACCCTGAGTGTAAATAATTGATGAAGAGAAAACAGAGTAACAAAAGCTTCACTGATGTTTTGGAAGAAATTGTCTGTAAATTGCGTTGATTATCTAAAACAGAGCATTAAGAGGTTCTTCTGTCTCTTACATGCAGCACATTGACTTCTGCATGGATAAAACAACAGAAATATCCCTTTAAATGCAGCATCTAGCTCAGAATATCTGCTTTTTTCCTTCAACACTTCAGTATTTTATTTTGTTTGTTTTTGAGGAAAATCTTGTTAGTTAAAGTTAAAGTGAGAAATCAGAAAAAAAAGGAACTGTTCCTTTAATCTCTGTTAACACACAGGTCTGTGTGTGTGTGTGTGTGTGTGTGTGAACATGCTGATGTTGAACAGATGTTGGGTCTGAGAACCCGCCAAAATAAAAGCACCGAGCATGTGTGTGTGTGTGTGTTGTGAGGTTCTTTTCTTTGCCTCTTTTGTTTGTTTGTCAACAAAAGTGAAATATATTTATTTTCACATTTCTTTTTTATTATTTAGTTTTCAGAGATTTGATAAAAGTTGCTGTAAGTTGCTGTTTATAATAAAAGAGATAAAAGTGCTCTGTTGTAATTTTACAAATGTAACTGTAAATGAATTGTGTTACAAAAAAACATAATGAGGCTTAGTAACGTTCCAAAGACATGAAAACATGTTACAAACTGTTACAGAACGTGTTGCTATGGATACATATTTTTATTTGAAAAGTGATCAAATAAAACTGGACTGGAAAGACAGCTCCCCCTTGTGGCACTTTTAAATAAATCACTAGGACTGTATGTTGGGGATTCAGCATTTCGTTAGCCTAATAGTCATTTTTTTGTTCATTGTGATATCTGCCTAACTTAACTCTCCTACCACTGCTGCATCACCCTACCTTATTCCCTACGTTTAAATATGACGAGGCAACTATGCTATTAGGCTAACGATTTTCAATTCACTCACATGAAAAGGCGGCGATTTTAGCGATGTAGTCCATGAAGGTCGTGACCTCTGTCTGTGGTGTCTGTAGTGTGTGCAGAGCTGGTGTTGTTGGTGTGGGCCGAGGTTCTGCTCTCCCACTGCGACCCTTTGAGTTAGCGATGTTTCTCTGTGTTGAGGAGCTTCCACCTCGGCGTTGTGTGTTTGCCAGTTGGCCCAGTTTACGGCGCTGAGCGTCTGCCAGTCGAGGACATGGCACCAGGACAACACTCACACACTCACACCAACAGTTTACTCAGAGAAAGACACAGACACACACAGAGAGAAGAGAAGAGGGCTGAAAATGATCAACCACGCCACCTGCTTCACCCTAACACCCACTGTGTGTCTGTGTGTGTCTGTCTGTGTGTGTGTGTTGACGGACATGATGGGGTTGATGGGGTGGAGTGGCTCAGTGGTTAAGACCCTACCTTGTGTACCAAAGACATCATGGTCGCAAGTTCGATTCCACCCCTGGCTAATTGTACTTGATTCCATTGTAAGTCGCTTTGGATAAAAGCGTCTGCTAAATGACATGTAATGTAATGTAATGACATGAATCATAATATTTCACGTGAGCGACTTGAAAATGCAGTGGAACTCACACCAACACACAGTCCTAGTGATTTATAGCAATCTTATATAAGATTCCTGTCTTTCACTTTAGAAAATATGTATCCTGAGTGACACACATCTGGAAGTTTAGTTACATTTACATGTGGTCACGTTAGTAAGGTTTTTGTAAAATTACATTAAATACAAATGTAAAGTTTTTGTAAAATGGACACTTTTTGTAAATGACATTCTGTAAAATTTTTAATGATGCAACTAAATTTTTTTGTAAATTTACAACATTCTATAACATATTTTGCAACGTTAAGTTTTTGGAAAATTTAAATTTTTTGCAAAATAGTTTCTGTAAAATCACATTCTGTAGCATATTTTTGTGATGTAAACAAGTAAATTTTTTGAAATGTTTTGGATACTTTTTTGTGATTTTAGTTATGAGACGAGGGAACTCAACCTTTGACCTTCACCAGCTCTATAAACTACATGAAAGCAAATGTTTTAAATGTTAAATGAACGTGGTGATGGTTTTAAGATGAAGATGCCAGTGAAACTGTGACGGTTTGCAAAAACAGCGAGGACTGTGTGTGTGTGTGTGTGTGTGTGTGTCCCCTCAGTATAAGGTCACAGCTTTTGTGTCGGCCGTCGTGCACTCTGAATGCAGATTGACGACCTGAACTCTGCAGCCTGTGGCACCACGTTATAATTCACTGTGTGTGTGTGTGTGTGATGTAATGACACACTCTGTACTGTACACTGAGGCTCCAGAGTAGTTTTGTTTGTTTACGGTTAAGGCACAGAAAAACATTAGTGTGATGTTTTTATGTGATATAAACATGGTATTTTCTGCACTTTAAATTTAAAAAGAATATTTCGTCGTAAGTAAACTTAGGGTATTAGAGAATTAAACATGTGTTCATGTTTTCTTTTCCTAAATGTGAGGGCATGTGTTCAGACAACATTCTATATTTAGTGACAATATTGTTCAATAAATAATAATATATATATTTTTTAATTTAATTTAATTTAATTTAATTTAATTTAATTTAATTTAATTTAATTTAATTTAATTATTATTGACGGAGAGTTATAAATAGTGGAAGTATCTGTAAATGTAAATATGTAAATCAGACAAACCTGTGTAGCAGGCTTTTATTTTGTAGCCACAGATTTCCAGTGAAGAGTTGAGGTTATTTTTTAAGTTCTCGAGTATTAGAAATTAATTTGGGGAAGCGACTTGTGTGTCGTCATTGTGTGGTTTGGAAGTGGTTTTTCATCATCATCATCATCATCGCTATATCAGAAAATTAAGTCACGTAAGCTTCACACTCAGAGGGAATTGAACCTCCGGCTGCCGTGTCTTTGATCTCACACCGAGTGAGTGAGTTGAGGTTTTTGGCGTTTGATGGAGGAGGTGGTGACGGACGTGAACCACCCAGCAGAACACGGTTTGCTCTCGAGTGTATGACAGTGTGCGAGTCCTCAGCTACAGGTCGTGCGGTCGTGCTGAGTAATGACGGCAGATTAGTTCTCTGTGACGGACGAGCTTGTGCGTGTGGAGGCTCGTTCTGCGTTCGACTTCTACTTAGCTGTTAAATCTTCGACTCTGTGTCCTTTTTTTGGGGGGGGAAACTATCAATCTCTGTTCCTCCCACTCGACTTGGCTCAGAGTTCATGAAGTTCAGTCCTGATGATTAGCTCCGTGATGATCTTCTTCTCCTGGCAGCTGTCAATCAGCTTGTCCATGTGCACTGTCATTGATTGATTGATTATCGACCAGCTGTTATGCTAGTACAAAGCTTGACGGCGTCCTTGCACTTCTGATTTTGAAGGATCCCTCCTGGACTTTGAGAAGTTTTGACTGAAGTCAGTCAAAAATATGAGGATTATCTGCTGTTTGTTGTTCACTTCCTGTGTCGGCTGAAAGACCACACCCATCTCTGCTGCGTCGCACTTGCTGTAAATGCACCTTTAGTTTTTATTAAGTTGGGAAAAATGAGGTGAGATCATAAACCTCGGTTGACCTGAGCTGCTGTTGACAAAATAAAAGCCTCACAGAGTTCACAGAAGCAGCTCATGTTTGTTCTCACGTCTTCACTCCCCCACACTCCTTGTGACGGCAATTCCTTAAGATCTCATTTTCAAGCAGCATTCAATGCTTAGCCTTTGAATGTTTATGCTCTGTTAAACCTCCTCCTGCTTCTCTTCCTCCTCCTTTTCCTCCACCTCCTCCTCAGTCCTTCAGGATAAGTTCCTCCCTGATCTGAGGCTGGAGCTGCTTTTGTTTCTGTAACATCTCTAAAGCCTTTACTGTAGTGTTGTGATGTTGTTCATGAATGTCTTTGTTGTGTTGTCTCCTCAGATGACATGGTGACCTCAAAGTCCAGCCTGTTCTTCCTCATCTCCAGTGAGGGGAACCAGAACCTCCACGCGTCGCAGGCCACGCTCTGGCTCTACTTTAAGCTCCTGCCGTCTGCGATGGAGGTGCGTCCGCGGCGGAAGGTGACGGTGAAGGTCTACTACCAGGAGCCCGGCCTGGGCAGCAAGTGGAACCTGGTGGAGAAGCGGGTGGAGCTGAAGCGCAGCAGCTGGCACACCTTCATGCTGACGGACGCTGTGCGGTTGGTGTTCGAGAAGGGCGACCGGCGGCAGAACCTGGACGTGCGCTGTGAAGGCTGCGAGGCGGAGAACGTGGTGCCGATCCTGCTCAACCACAACGACGAGTCGCACAGGCCCTTCCTAGTGGTGCAGGCGAGGCAGGCCGACAACAAGCACCGCATCCGCAAGAGGGGGCTGGAGTGCGACGGCAGCAGCAACCTGTGCTGCCGTCAGCAGTTCTACATAGACTTCCGACTCATCGGCTGGAACGACTGGATCATCGCGCCGTCGGGCTACTTTGGGAACTACTGCGAGGGGAACTGTCCGGCCTACATGGCGGGCGTTCCCGGCTCCGCCTCGTCCTTCCACACGGCGGTGGTGAACCAGTACCGCATGCGCGGCATGAGTCCAGGCTCCATGAACTCCTGCTGCATCCCCACCAAGCTCAGCACCATGTCCATGCTCTACTTTGACGACGAGTACAACATCGTGAAGCGGGACGTGCCCAACATGATCGTGGAGGAGTGCGGCTGCGCCTGAGTGTTTATTCTTCAAGTGGAACTGAGAAACTTCACGATATTACGTCAAAAAGATGAATATAGACAGAATATTTATGGACGACAGAGAGACAAACGTGTGTCACACGCACATATCTACACGCACTCATGTACGCCTGCACAGAAACTTGTATATATATTTATGTTCCTTGATATATGTTTGTCATATTCTCTGCTGGAAGACTGTTTCTGATTCTGTCACCAAACTTCCAAAATCGCTAAATATGGAATCAATCAACGTCTAACGTTCGGTGAGGATAGTGTCGACGTATGTGAGCGTTTGTTAGAGTAGATAAACCTGTAAAAAGAAGAAGCCTTACACCAAGTCCATGATTTAACGACGCCTCTTTCAGGACGATCACTGATGATGTCTCCAACGTACGGCACTTGTGGACACGAGTCGCGCTCACGCTTAGGCTAACTCTGTTCCACGATGTTTGGACGAATTCCTGAAGAAGAGTTTTTTTAAGAAGGTTCCTGTTGCAGGTGTTACATCTTCTGATTCTGGAATATCCTCTGTCCATCGTCTTGGTTTTTCCACCATAGCTACAACATTTTAAGCATGGTTATTGCCCAAAAGGTCAACAGTTCGCGTTTATTAGTGCGTCAGTGAACGACAATCAAGGCCGCGCCTCAGAGGCCTCAAGACCTTTCCACAAAAAAGTCATGCGCGCTGAGTTGCGATGAAGTTGATGAAGTCGCCGTTCTGTGATCGCCTAATCCGACACAGTGACCGTCATATCATACGATAAAAGATCCTGAAGTCTCAGTGAACTCAGCCTTAAGCTACAATCACGTTAGCAGCCACAAATCACATCAACGCAAAACACTTAAGTTTGGTCATGTGATCATAGTCTTATAGAATCCAACTCTTTATGAGGTTTCTGGTTTAAGATCATTTTAAATGTCAGTTCCCTTGAAATGTTTGTGGGGAACCATGCACCAAACTTCTCCACAGATAATAACCTTCAGATTTACAGCCAACAACTCAAACCAGGTCCAGATCAGTCCAGTTCAGACCAGTCCAACAGTTCAGGAACCGACCAAACTTCCAGTGACTGTATCTAAATGTGGGTTAGTTCTAGGTTATAGCGTTTGTAAAAATAATTATGTATGGATGTTTGTTTTTTGTTTTTTTAAAAAAAGAAAAGAAGAAAGGATCTCCTTTAAGAAGTTGCTTGAATCAAAAATGATTTCACACGTCTTACATTTTATAGTCAAGGACAGTGAAAAGTTGCCATATTGCCCAGTTTAGTGACGACGACGCACACTTTGATGGATAGCACTTGCAGATTGAAATGCCTTTTGTGAGCCCTAGGAGGCGCACCACTGCCCTACAGTCCCTTAAAAAGAGAAAGAAGAAAGAAAAAGAAGAAATAAGTGCCGCATGAGCTATGCAATGTATAGAATAAGAACCCGAACACCAGACAAGCTGGATTTAAGCTCGAGTGACAAACGATCACCAATACTTGAAAAGTCAGAGTGGTGAGCAGGGGCAGAGTCAGCTCCGAGGCAGGAGGGGGCGCTGAGGAGACATCAATGACTCAACTCAAAGATAATTTATTTAAATCTACAAAAGAATAATGTTTTCTTTCACTGCTTCTTTCTTTTCTAACCGAGATAAATCTCTCATGAGTAGAATTGTGGTGTTCCACAAGGCTCTGTTCGAGGCCCACTTTTTAAACGGAACTGGAACACAAGGAAAATGTGTGTAGTGTTTGGTGTGGACGCACTGTAGTCCTCACTTCTTCTGGATTTTTCCATGACTCTATATCAGTAAATTAAACACGTGACACGTTTATGTAATCATGTGACAGACTCGATGGGAGTCTAAATAAATGTGTCCCGACGGAGTTTCTGTCTCCGCACGTTTGGCACCGAAACACACTTTGAGACACAGTTTGAAGCTTCAGTCACTTTGAGGTTTTCAGGTTGAACAGCAGCAGCAGCAGCAGCACACACACACACACACACACACACCTGAGATGTCCCCGCCTCCTGTCCGACCCCGACTCTGCTCGCCACTCCAATCTCTCACTTATTCTTTAAAGCAAACGCTTGTTAGAATATTTGCACTGAGGACTCGTAATAATAAAAATAATACTAATAATAATAATAAGAAAATAAATAGAAACTGCCATTGCGTGAATAAATAAAGACATTATTTTTATAGGAGTAAAAATTGAGCTCTGTTCAAATGTATTATACCTAAATCATGGAACCAAAGAGGCCAGAGGTGGAGCTGTTGTTGTTGTTGTTGTTGTTGTTGTTGTGAGGCCTAAACACTGTTATCAGGGTATAATATCAGTCCATTATCTGCTTAATCTCTTTTCTATTTTCTACCTAGACATGGATATTTCCTATTTTTTCATCAGATTCCTTTCTTCTGTTTCTGTTGTTTTGCTAGCGCTTGTTCCAGAATCATCTGCAGGTGAAGGTGAAGCGGGCGCCATCTTTGTCTCTGTACAGTCCATAATGTAACATATGAATATGCTTTTCAAATATTTTTTGTCTTTTGTTATTGTTGAGAAATAAATTTTCTTATTACCAAACGTATGTGGGTGTGTGGGCGTATGTAAATGCTTCCGCAGAAGTGTTTACACATTTCTCCACGCCGTGATTCCCAGCGGGGAAAACTCCCGGCCCCTGATTACGAGCAGCAGCCGCGGGGGTTTCGTTTTCCAGCTGATTGCAAAGCACCTGGTGTCACATTTAATATACGGAGTGTTTTGTTTTTATCGTCATGAAATAAACTTTTAAAAGAAAATAATCACAGCTGCTGATTTACAGTCTAAAGAAACAACAACGTCGTCGATTTAAATGAATTCTCCTTTCAAGAACTGTATTTAGTCAAACTGAATTTAAAGATGTCTACGACATATGGCGCCAAAATTAAATTATATAACACAGAACAAAGACAACAATTCATGTTGTTAAATAAAAAAAAGGAAAATAAGATCACAAAAAATATCTGCAAATAGAAATGTATTAATGTTATTAATAAAGTTTGAATCTGATGAAATAAATACAAAAGATCAACAATCTCTCATAATATATATGAAATATTTATATTTAATATTAATATTAAAGTAGGACATTCTATTTAATTAATTTAATTTAAATAAAATACACACGTAAAATATTCACTAAGGTTTCCTTGCAATCAAATGACAGAAAATAATAATCATTTAAAAATTCATTTTTTACTTTTTTTTCAGTAGTAAGTGAAGTAAATCTAACGGTTCTTTTCTGTCTTTTTTAAAAAAGATTTTTTAAATCAATTTCAGACTTTTAAAAATGTAAAAATCAATCCTGGATTTCATTTGTGAACTTGACTTTTCAATGAATGTCCACACAAATAGAAATATTTAGGAAAATCTTTGAGTTTGGACGACTTTTCTCATGTTGTGACACACGCAAGTGATGTTTTTAATCCCTAAAAAAAGAGAGATTTTCACAAATTTTCACAGCAGTAGCAGCAGAAGCAGCAGCAGAAGCAGTTTCCTCAGGGCAGGGAGGAAGAACAGGTCGTTCTCACTCAGAACTCCATGTGCCTAATTATACCCGAGCTAATCTCAGTAGGACTTCAGGGGTCAAGTGTTTGACCTGTGGGGTCGCGACCTTTGCCCCCCGGGGAGGAGAGTTTGTGTTTGTAAACAGGTCAACACTGTAACCCTCATCATCATCATCATCATCACCATCGTTTAAAAGCTAAATAACACGGCAAGGCGACATGGAGAGAGATGATCGGCAAGTTTGAGAAAACTGAGGCCTCTTAATCTGACAGGTGATGAACACACGGTGACACTGTCTCCTGCTGCTCCTGCTGCTGCTGCTGCTGCTGCTGCTGCTGCTGCTGCTGCTCCTGCTGCTGCTGCTGCTGCTGCTCAGGAACGCACAGAGCAAAAGAAGGAGACATAAGTACCTGTTTTTTTTCCTGAAGCTGGAATGAAACTGGATCACAGAGAGTCACAGAGAGAGAGAGAGAGTTACACTAAGCAGCTGCAGTAATCAATCAATACGACTGGAAGTTACAGTTAAATTTGCTTATAAATCACAAAGGGTGAATTTAAAGGAGGAATAATTCAATAAATATGTCTATGATATCTTAATAAATATGTCTACATCTTTATCTCACTGTTAGACTGAAGACCGTAAACCACTCACTCTCCCTCACCAAACCCCACAGAGAAAACCAGTGATTTTAGCTCGCTGCTGCTCTACTGCTGCCTCGTGTGGTCACTTTGTGTCACTGAGGTCAATCTGAACAAATGATTTCAAAGGCCGAATTTTATTAAATAAGACATTAGAAGTTAGTGATGGAGGCCGCAGTGATGTTAAAATCACTTTGGTGTGGGAGAGTGAGTGGTTTACACACTTCAGTCTACCAGTGAGATAAAGACGTGAAAAACATAATTATGAAGATATGTGATGTGAATATTAATGAGTTATAATCAGAAGCAGTTCCGTGGTCGTGCGGCGTGTGCAGGAGTGTAGATTACAGAGCTGCGACTCTGTGGTGATGTCAGGTGACACACAGAGCTGTTTCATCATGTCGCTCGGCATCAGCAGGTCCACCGCAAAACACAGGAATGTTAATGACACACGCGCACCCAGCTCCAGAGAAACACCCGACGCTGAGGTTTGAAAACCCGGCAGCCTGGAACGCTTCGTGTTCTGACAGTGAAGGACTCGCGGGGACCAGGACTGGTTATGTTATGAGTTATGAGACAGAGCTGCACATGTAATTTGTTTCAGGACTGGGAGAGGTTAGGAGCCATCAATCACACGTTCACCATGACTGACAGCGTGGAGAGGCTGTCGCCCGCGGCCAGGGTTTGGAGACAGGAGCTCAGATCACGTAACTGTGGTGGTGATCAGAATTAAAAACACGCACACACAGCAGACAATTACACAATAAAAACAAGTCAGTGTGTCAACAATAATGACACTGTGTTTAAAGTCAGTTCACCTCCTGACACAGACGACACAGTCACCTCAGCTGCCCCCTGCTGGCTGCCTGATGAACAGGTTATGAAATATAAAGTCAAAGATGGTCTTTACATGCAGTCATTGATTGTCTTTATATCCTGATGATTAAAGGCCACATAGACCGGAAGCTCCAATTAACGCTGCGTTTGTGTGTGTGTATCTGCGTCATGACCTCGAACAAACAGTTCAGCCACTGCTGAGAAAATAGACTTTTATTGTTTTCCTGGGCTCTGCGAAGCGGATCGGCACTTCCTCATTTTGATGTCATCATCAGAAATCCTCACCACTCCTCTCACCACCATAGCGCCTCCTGGTGCGGCCTCATCCGGTTGCGTACATTCAACCGAGCTGGCCTATCTATTACGTCACTTCCAGGTACCTGGCCAATCACAGGACAGTGGGAAAGCTCTGGTTGGCTGGCCAATCACAACACAGTCCACATTTTGGGGGTGTGGTTTTGGTCTGAAACAGCGCGGCTGACGAGAGTGTCAGTGAGGCAGCGATTAGGAGGTTTTTAATCATGAAAACAAGTTCATATATGTAAGTAGACCTCCATAACTAACATATATGTGCGATACAAACATTCTATGTCAACTTTAATGAGTTTATACGCCTGTCAGTCGATGATCGATCGTTCTAGAATCGATAAATCATCAGCCTCTCAGGACGTTCCGACACCTGCACCGTGTCAGTGAACTCAGCGTCCTCTCAGCTGTCTGTAGGTCAGCGAGGGACATACGTCTGTACTTATGGAAAACCTGACCACTGTCACATGACCGTCCAACTCAGGAGACACGCGAGGCCACTCCGCCCACCACAGTTCCCATGGAACGTTGGGAATATCAACAGGAGCTTTGATGTGAGGGAAAATCAAGGGGAAAGTTGATGCACTCCCAGAGGAAATGTGGTATTTCAAGGCCATGCACAGGTACACAAAATCAACGACTACAATTCAAGATGTGGAAGAAGAAACGGTGAATTTCTCACACGAGGAAGAAGAAGTAGAAGAAGAAGTGCTTCAAACAGACAGCTTTTCATGTTAAAAGACTCTTATTTTCATGCGTCATTAAGTTCCATCACTCACTCTGACTTCACCTCAGGTAAGAAATGTCTCGTGTTTCCAAGAAGCAGAAGCAGCAGCAGCAGAAGCAGCAGCAGCAGCAGCAGCAGCAGCAGCAGCAGCAGCAGTAGCAGCAACACCTGCACCTGCAAACTCACACGTTCTCTCAAAAACTCGATTTTAACCACCAACAAAAGATTCAGCTGATAAAATCTCTGTCATGTTACATGTTCACGGTCTTTATCTCACTGTTAGACAGACTTTTCCAACAGGAAACTGAAGTTTGTAAACCACTCACTCTCCCACACCAAAGCCCAGAGAGAAAACCAGTGATTTTAGCTCGCTGCTGCTCTACTGCTGCCTCGTGTGGTCACTTTGTGTCACTGAGGTCAATCCCAACAAAGGACTTTAAATCCCGAATTTGACAAAATAAGACATTTGAAGTTAGTGATGGAGGCAGCAGTGGATCAACAACTCCTGTGTGCTGTGATGTTAAAATCACTCTCATCACTTTCTCTATGGGCTTTGGTGTGGGAGAGTGAGTGTTCTTGAGATAATGCGATCACAAGAACCAGACGAGCGGCCACCAGTCAGTCCACATAATGGCTACTGGCTCCTCCCCCTTTATTCAGAGTTCTACCATTATTTAATCTATCTTCTAAACCAAGTTTCATGAGCTCCTCCTGCAGCTCCAACAGAATCCTATTATATTTGATATAAACATCCACTTGGACTCAGAGATGACCAAAATCAAGGTTTGAAATCACAATTTTTTGCCTCATAAAAGTGATATCTCAGAAATGTGATCCCCACCAGTGATTTTAGCTCACATAGACCCAGGAGCTGCTGTGTAAATAAGACATTTGGACTTAGTGATGGAGGCAGCAGTGGATCAACAGCTCCTGTGTGTGTGTGATGTTAAAATCACTGATTTTCTCTATGTGCTTTGGTGTGGGAGAGTGAGTGGTTTACAAACTTCAGTTTCCTGTTGGAAAAGTCTGTCTAACGGTGAGATAAAGATGCGAACATGTAACATGACAGAGATTTTATCAGCCAAACATTTAGTGAAGTGGTTAAAGTCTATTTTTTGAGTGTGAGTGCAGGTGTCAGTACTTCACACACAAAAAACCCCTGAACTTTCCTTTTATTCCTGAACGTTTACAGTGAAACTGCGTTGTTACCAAATTAAGTCAAGAATTTGCTCGAAATGTGGACGATGCAGCATTTTTCCACAGAAACATAAACACGTGTAAGTGCGATGTGGACGCCAACTCTGAGTGGGCATTAAACAGAGAAAACATGGCAGGGATAGCAGCTGCGCGGGGGGCGTGGCCTGTGGCCTCCTCTGCTCCTTCTCCTTCTCAGGAGTTTATGGTGGAGAATGACTGGAATGTTCCACTGCACTTATCAAAATATGCACGGTGCATCTCCAGGTTTTAGTTTTTTCTCTCGTCTCTTTCACCCGAGGCATCGGCCGCTCCATCCTGAGCCTCATCAGCAGCTCACACACACACACACACACACACGAGCGTGTGATTGACAGCTCTAACTCATAACAAACCGCGGTCAGTTACAGTTTGTCTGCCGGTCACAGAGTTTTTTTAAATGATTTTCGACCGAGTGATCCGTCTATGACAAAATGGAAAAGTAATAGATAATAATAATAGATGAATAATAGAATAATCCAATCTCATTTTTGCAGGTCCAATATTATGAAATAACATTTCTTCAGATACGTTTAAGTATGGAAGTTAATTTCTGAAAAATAGACTATTCATCAAAAATTCCATTTTTCATGTCAATATTATGAGATAATAAATAATGACAACATTTACTCTGTCTTTAAACTCTTTAAAGACAGAGTTTATTGTGTCATCTCCAGGAGTTTAATTGGAAACAAAAGTCAAGTAAAAGTTGGAATAAACGTAGTTTTTCTTCCTGTAACTTTGTCGTCTTGTAGAAAATCATCGATGACAGAAAAAATAAATCTTAATTTGTCTAAAGAACCCTCTGTGTTTCAGTCTTTTTAATATTATGATCACATTCTGAGTTCATCTGTTATTTAGCGTCTCAAACTATGAAGAAATACATCATATTTATCTGTTTAATCAGAGTTTTGACATTTTCAATTTCAATTCAACTTTCCTCACAAAGGAAGCAGAATTTCTGACTATTATGATTTATATCATATTGCTGTAACTCAATATTTGAAGTCATGATTTGTGTTTGTGAAGATTTAAATGTCAGAGGTAAAACACAAATGTAACTCCATATTAGTCACAAGGAGACACAGTGTTCCCCACAAACTCATTCAACTCATTTAGAGAGAGAATAGAAAAACAACTCTGGACACAGTTAATGAGTCCAGGCTGCTTTTTATAAAACCCATCAACTTTAAGAAAAACCACGTGAACAAAGAAGAAGAAGAAGAAGAAGAAGAAGAAGAAGAAGACGAGTATTGTGACGGAACATGGTCGGAGTTCCAGGTGTGGATTCTCTGGTCCACAGGAGGAGGAGGAGTCTTGTGGTCTCCTCCTCCTGGTGCTCATGTTGTTGTTGTTGTCGTTATTCAGATTCCTCTTGACTCACACTGCAGGCATTTGTCCACTGTCGTCCCGCCCCAGAACACTTATGGATATCACAGTGTGATATTTTAGGGACAATGATGATGATGATGATGATGATGAGTCACAGCCTCAAAGTCTCACAACAACAACTCTAAACAGTTGAACAGTTTGATTTTACTGCGACGAGTCTTCAGCCTCCAAAACTTAATTTTAGCCACTTAACAAAAGACGTATCAAATAAAATCTACGTCAGCTTTATCTCACTGTGGGACACAATCATAAGTTTATAAACCACCAGGAAGTTCAAATTCAACATTCACTTTAACTTCAGTGACACAGAGTGTCCACACGAGGCAGCAGTGGACCAGCAGCTCCTGTGTCCCTGCAAGCTAAAATCAGTGGTTTTCTCTGTGGGCTTTGGTGTGGGAGAGTGAGTGGTTTACTGTGGGAAAAGTGTGTCTGACAGTGAGATAAAGACGTGAACATGTTCTTAAGACATCGTGGACTTCTGTCGATGTAGATTTTATGTTAATTGGCTGAAACGTTCATTTCCTTGAGCCTCTGCTGACAGCCAAGGCTGCTTCCAGGTATTATCTCTTTAAATATGAATTTATGGTCAGCGGTGATGTAGCTCATTTTTTGGAGGGTGGGGGGTGTGGCTCATTGTGTTCCTTAAACACTCCAGATGGTTGGTTAAGCCTGAGCTGCTGCTGCTGCTGCTGCTGCTGCTGGATCACCGCGACAAACTGACCCACAACGCTGAAGAGAAGAGCGTCCTCCACTCATGAATATTCATGAGCAACAAGAAGAAGAAGAAGAAGATTGGTGTGGAGAGCGAGAGAGAGAGAGAGAGAGAGAATGATGTGTCGGCCTGATGATTATTCATGAGGTTAATCTGGTGAGCATTTGTCACCGGACCATCATTATCATCATCATGGTCCACCTCCGTTAATGAGAGCCTCATTCATACGTGTACAGTTTTGTTGCCTGATTAAGCCTGATGCTGATCCGTGTTTCTGGGTCACACACGGAGACACATACCAAACGCATTAGAGCATCCAGAATGAGCCCCGATGACACGCTGAACACACACACACACACACACACACACACACACACACTCCACTTGACCACCAACTCTGACGCTGAAGACAACTTCCCTCTCTCTCTCTCTGTGTGTCTCTGTCTCCAGATTCATACCTGTTACCTCACACCTTTCCTCCTCCTCCTCCTCCTCCTCCTCCTCCTCCTCCTCTGCTACCACGTCTTTTTTATTCTGATGTTTCCATTGTTGCAGCCACAGCCCGAGGAAAGTAGGACAAGGCAAGTTGCAGAACAGAACAATGAGGGACAGTTTGCTTTTCTTGGTAACTCCCAATTAAGCATTGTGTTCTCACTTGAAATGTTTCTTGTGAATAATCGACAGTCATTTAAAGAGGAAGAAAAAAACAGGGACATCCATTATCTAAATCAGGCCACGTGTCTCTCCAGGCTCACATCAATGTTATTTAAGAGCTCGGTCTCGTTTGAGCGCGCTTCCCCCGGCTCGTTTGCTTTTCCCTGCTCAGAGGTCGTGTCTGGGCAGGTCGGCTCCTGTCGCTGATCGTCTCTGAGTAAAGGGTCAAAGTGAGGAAACAGGAGTGGAGTTTGGCTGATTTAAGGTGTTTCTGCTGCTGCTGCTGCTGCTGCTGCTGCTGCGGCGGCGTGGTCTCTCTCGGGTCTGTACTTGTGGGGCACGCATATTCTCTCTCATTAGTTGTGCGGATCTGGGGCCCTCGGGGGAACTCCTGCACACATGTGTTGGAAGTGTGGTTCCCACTGTGATTGAGTCTCTGATTGCCCTGACATTCAGGGGCTGCAGTTCTCGTGTCATGCTCGGCCTGATGGATCGCTGGAGGAGGAAAAACTGAGGCTGGGGCTGAGGCTGGGGCTGAGGCTGGGGTACAGAGAGTGGGAGCACACTGAGCTTCTTGTTGCCGTTCCTCAGGTTTTGCCGTCCTCGTCCACGCTGAAAACTAAACCAGATCCCGATCTCTAATCGCTAACCAGCTTGTTACCTCGGGTGGACGCAGTCAGGACACAGTAACATGTGGTGTGTGTGTGTGTGTGTGTGTGTTGAAGAGTAGGATCTGCTGGTGGTCTCACACGGAAACATGAAACCACGCAGGCGTCATCCACACAACACTTTCAGCTCCACATCCACACTAACACCTGAAAACATACAGGGCATTAACAGGAAGTCCAGACTGAAACACAGAGCACTTTACGAGGCTCACAGATGCCAGGGTCATGTGACCGTCAGTGGAAATTATACACATTTAAACAAACATGGGGGATGTGGCTGTGACATCTTTAAGAGTCACAACAAAAAGGAAACTACACCTTAATCTCACACAGATTATAGGCTGGAAACCATGCTAGCTGATCGGAGCAGCTGCAAGTGGAAGAAATTCATTTTTAAAACACATTCAGCGACAGAATAGAGTCACATGTCAAACTCTCTGCTGCATGTACATAGTTTGATTGTACGTGGGATTAACAATAAAATGTTCCATAATCTGACCCATTACATGGTCAAATTTGTTGGAAATGGTTTGTTAAAAATTGGTTGTATAGTTTTATGCTTCTGTGCAGTTTGGTCAAAAGCAGTGACCTCACTGACCCTCAGTGCTGTCTCTGGTCATAAAGCAGCAGGTTCTGGTCCATGTCAGAGTTTGTTTCTCGTCACTCCTCCTCCTTCATGTCAAACTGCTCTCCTGTCTCAATCCGCCGCTTCCTGTGTTTGCTGCATTATTAATCGTGGTTCTGCGATAAAGTCGTTAACAGCGGAGGAAGCAGCAGGAGCAGCAGGAGCAGCAGGAGCAGCAGCAGCAGCAGCAGCAGCATTTTTTCTGTCGCACAGACCCGGCTTTGTTTTCCTCTCACACCTGGTTTGGATTGGGCTGTTTGTTTTCTTCTCTTTTTTCCTCTCTATAAGGTGAAGGCATCTCAGTTCATCTCACCTGCTTCATCATGGGTCAGCAGTGAGCCGCCGTGCTGCTGCTGCTGCTGCTGCTGCTGCTGTTTTTTTAAGGTCAGGGCCTCCCAGTGTCTTAATCTCCTGGTATGAGTGACTTCATCACTGAAGAAGGCGCTCGCCAAAACACTGTACCGCTCATATAATTAAGAGACTTAAGCGAATTTGTGCAGGAGTATGAAAACGCCATTATTGTCTTAGTGCGGATTTGGCGTTGAATCATTTTTCTCTATAACCACACACTTAGCAGATTATTGGCTGAATGGCTGTGGAGCCGTGTGGTCGCGGTTGAAGCTCTGAACTGTACGACCAGGAGCTGAGAGATAAATGAGCGACTCGCACAATCCCACGTACGTAATCCCACGACGTAAACACTTTTAATTCTTCTCTACATCCAGAGTTTTTACTGCAACAAACAGCCACCCGCATCCAAATATCATCAATTTTCCTTGTAAAAATCATCACGATGTGTAGAAACAGGATTTGACCACATATTTACAGAATTCTAAACATTTCCACCAAAAGCCATGTGTATAAAGAGCAGCAGTGGAGGTTTATGAATGAACACAGTGAAGTATGAACATGATTGTGGTTTATAATAAAAGGATAAACGTGTGTATTAATGTGTTTTATTTTCTTCCTTTGCTTCACTCAAAGCCACGTATTTATATAAAGAATCATCACCAAAAACCAGTGCCAACATTCATTTAACCTCGCTTGTTTCTGATCACGGACTGACCTGGTAATAGCACGTGCTAACATGTGAGCCACACACACACTGATGGCACCGGTTCAAGATGGAGCTTTCCTTCTGTTCTGAATGTGAACATGCTGCTGAGTGAGTGACATCACGTCTGACGGCGTCTGAGGCCACGTGAACAAACACTGGCAGAGACGACGATGGCGCTCTGACCTGGAGCACCAGTGTTAGTTAGTGATGAAATAAAGCTGCAGTTTGAGCTGCAATCACCGCCGCGGCCTAATGCGCTGTGATAATTTATGTTAATGTATGTCGGGGTGTATATTTACTTAAAAGGCAGCCTGATAAGGATCATGTGGCATGTTCTGGGGAGCGTTTGGGGGGAATACAATTGGGAGATTTGTTGCGGGGCCTCTGGGGCCCCCGGTGGCCCCCCCATGGGGCCTGAACAGAGTGGCTGTGGTCTGAACACAGTGAGGCAGTGTCTCCACCTCCAGCTCTGTCCATCACTCACAGGTCGTCCATTGGAGCACGGCGCCCCCTGGGCGAACACATGAGTCAGCAGCATTTCTCTGCTGACTCAATAAAAACTAAATAAAAACAAAATAAAATCACATATTAGTCTAATTAATTAATCTAGTTAATCTGTCTTGATCTTTCCGCTTGCTTCCTAATTCCTCACAGAAAACAGAAACCATTACAACACACAGGTTTCTGCTAAAACAACGCGTTACAAAGCGGCTGATGCTCGTGTTGTTCTCGCTGAGCTGATGAAGACAAACATGAAGACGCCTGGACATGACGCGGTGTCACTCAGTCATGTGGACTTGTCTACTGCGGACTGACGGATGCAGGTCTCTGCACGAAGGCATGTGGACTAGCCTTCCATGAGGAGGTAAACAAAACAGGAGGACGACTCCACAACAGGGTTTTTAAAATGTGGTTGTATGACAGACAGACGCACCTCATAAAATCTATGTCAGCTTAAGTCTACCATGTCTTAAGAACATGTTCACGTCTTTATCTCACTGTGAGACAGACTTTTCCAACAGGAAACTTAAAGTTTGTAAACCACTCACTCTCCCACACCAAAGCCCATAGAGAAAACCAGTGATTTTAGCTCACCGGGACACAGGAGCTGCTGGTCTACTGCTGCCTCGTGTGGTCACTTTGTGTCATTGAGGTGAATCTGAACAAAGGATTTCAAGCACTGAAGTCACAAATAACCACATGTGAAGTCAGTGATGGAGGCAGCAGTGAATCAACAACTCCAGTGTGCTGGGATGTTCAATTGCCAAATTTCTCAATGGGGTTTGGTGTGGGTGAGTGAGTGGTTTACAAACTTCAGTGTCCGGTTGGAAAAGTCTGTCTCACAGTGAGATGAAGACGTGAACGAGATCTTAAAGCATCGTAGATATATATGAAAGTTTTGTAAGGACATTATGGACCGTTGAGCGTCTAAAGGGACACCACAGACACAGTCAGTGTCCTCCATTATTACAGAGGACAAGTGTCATTGTCAGTTTGGATGAGATGTCACGTCGGGTAAATAAATCACCATCTCTCCGTCACATTGCAGGGGCAGGACCGCAGTCTGCCGCCTTCTAATCACGGCAGAGAGCGGCGACAGAAACCAGCTGCAGGGCTGATATGAAAGGGACGTTTTCAGCAGAAAACAGGTGAGACGCCTCTGTGCCGGCTTTGATGATTGCGGGGCACAAAAAAGGAAAACAAATGGCTTCTCTTCTCGCCCGTCTGCTGCCTCAGGGTCACATGGACAGTAGTTGAGATGTGTCAGGATGCTGGAAGTCTCCCACATCGCAGCATAACTGGAACAACATGTCCTCTGGGGCGATGGCCAGCAAAAAGGCAAACGGTTTGCACGGAGGAAGGGGGGGGGGCGGGGTCGAGCGGCGAGGGCACGGCGCGAGATTGAGTTGGAAAGCCGAGGGAGAGAATTGGAATGGCAGTGGGCCGGGTTCCTAATGCACACAGCGAAGGCCAAAGTTTAGAGCCACTCTGTGCCGGGAATACCAAACGCCTGGCTCCCCGCTCGGCGGACAATGGGCTGATGGGCGTGCTACGGCAGCTTAATTTTCAAAGAGCCAGAGGCGAGCGCTGCCCATTTCTTTCAGCGCTGAGCAACAGGCCCCGAAACTGGCATAAAGACACACTGTGAACGTGGCAGAAACAGAGCCGTCCATGTTTTCACAGGAATCTCCCAAAACCGTCATCATCTGGACCTGGCTCCGCCTCCAGAACCTTTTCCAAAGCTCTGCTCACGATTTATGGCGGGGTGGGAAATCAGCGGGGGCCGAGAGCCGGAACACTGGCAACGCCTGGTCTGAGAGGTTCTTCTTCTAAAAGGAGGCTGAGATCGTTAATGCACAGACCACAAATCCCACAATGCACCGGGGCAGTGTCTGTGGTGTCATCTGAATGCACACTGCATATTGTCTCAGGAAAAGTTTCCTCACACAGAGTTTGGAAATGTTTCATTTATCTTGAGAGAAGTTTCACAACGTAACCATTTCAGTCATAACAGTTTGTCTGAGGGAAAGTTTCTGTAAACATTTACACAAACGTTTGTTTTGTCTTGACTTTTGGTAAAATAAAGTTCTGGATTGTTGACATTTCAGTGTGACTGATTCTCAGATACTGATGACATGAGGCTCCTGCATATCTACAGATGACCTCTGACCTCTGTGAGATGTTTGATGTTTTACAGTGAGAGACAGGAAGTTGTCGGCGGTGACAGCGGCTCCACGTGTCCCATGATTAATCTGCCGGTCATTAGGCTCCGCGCGGCGCTGCTGAAACCTGATCCTTTTCACTGCTCACTTTCTTTCTCTCTTTCTTTCTCTTTTTTTTTTTTTGTTTCTCAGGCCCCGGCAGTGAATTAGCAGAGAGAATAGATTAGCATACTAAATACCGGCAACAGTGCCTGGTGAGAGACGAGCTGGGACCTTTTCTCAGAGTCAAAGCTTCTTTCTCAGGGAGTCAAGTTTACATATAGGACTCACGGTGTTACACGCTCACATGACGAGGACATTTTCAGCTTCATTCTCGTCACTTTTCTACTTCAAATGTCTATTTTTTGGAGTTTTCTGGATGTAAAAACGTTCCCTTTGGTCACAGTTTCACAGACTCTAACAGGTTCCAAATGGCTTTTTTATGAGAAAAGATGAATTACAGGAACTTGGAGACGCTCAGGTTGACGATAAAGAACGCGCAGGACAACAATGCAAAATAAAAAAAAAGGATCCATGATTTGTATGGTGCAGCCCATAAAGGCAGGCAGGGGGGTTCATTACCATAACAAGTGCCGCGCAACCAAAAGCCATTTTGCTTCCTTTGTTTCAGCTAAGCAGCTGTCATTTGCAGAACATTATGCATTTTGGATTCTTCTATGCTAATTTTTCAGGGGACAATTTTTCCAACAATAAGCACTCGGGCATCTAACAGAAAGCCTTTCATGGCACAGACCGCGGGGTGCACCGCGCCGTGCCAACTCAAACAATGGCTTATTGCACTGAGCAAGCACATCTCAGCCCCTCAATAAAGCATCAAGTTCCCAGCACGCACACACACACACACACACACGCCCAACCTGGTCGCCGTGGAAACGCTGATCGTTCTCAGATGTGGAAATGTAAGCGCAGCACAAACACACGCAACAAAACACCATGAGATTTTCAACACTTAAAAAAAAGTGTAAATACAGTAAACGATGTTTCCTCACACGTCTCCGTCCTCCAGAGCAGCCATGACGAGCTGAGACTGAGACTGAGAGGAAGTGCGTCATCATATTTGCTTGGCCAGATGAACGCGAGCCTCACATCAAACCACTTTCTGAACAGTTTTCTAGTCCAAACATTTTCCCCAAATCAGAAAGAAACCACAAGAGTTTTGTGTGGAGTTGTGACGCGCTGCCGTCGTCGAATAAGCTTTAACCAAACTGGAACCAGAGATAGAATATTATAATGATGATGATGATGATGATAGCATAGAACCTGAACCACGACGACTGCTCTGCAGATGGGAAACACTGTGAGAGCAAGAAGCACGTTCTTGTTTGTGGTAAATGAATGGAAACAGGAAGTGTGTGTGTGTGGACGGACACCTGTCACTTCTAACAAGTGCTGATTAATAATGACACAATGTTTCTTTATAAGAAATGAAGTAAAAGTTCCCGTCTGTGACTGATCCTGAAGCTCTCGGCCTCACAGCTTTAGAAATGAACTGAATTAGCAGAGTGTGTGTGTGTGTGTGTGTAGATGGGGTTCTGTTTGACTCCATTGTATTACTTGAATTATAACAGTGCGTAGCCCCGGGCCACGGCTCTCCCTGAACGGGCAAAGTCAACTCAAATTGGGTTATCGTAGACCTGGGGCTGAGCAGCCGGGCCACCAGGAATCCAAAATAAAACAGCGGCCCCCTCTTCCCCCCAAAAATAGACCACCATCAGCAGCCAGAAACCAGGTTAGCAGTGAGGAGGAAAAAAAAGAAAAAAAAACTTCCCAAGGATGTTCAGTCTCCTCCACGTCTCCAGGATCTGTCACTTCAGCCGCGTTCCTGACGTTTTTTTCAACCTTGACGAGCAAACAAAAGGGTTTTAGAGGTCACCGTTTGACCCCGAGGCCAAAATCAATGACAGGGAACAACTGGACCACATTAAGATTTGAGGTGAAAGAGCTCCATGATGACTCGGCCTTTTTACTCCAGAGCATCTCCAGACGACGCTCGGACAATAGCGGTGGACGTCAGAGCGCTGCTGATTGGACGAGTGAGTGAACGAGGAAACAAAGAAACCACATCACAAAACCTGCTTTATGATCTTGAATTAAACAAACATGTTTTATTAATGTTTAGTTCATTAACGTTTCTGCAACTGTCCACTGTTGAGACGTGGTTCAGGTGTCCAGAGACAGCGTCCATCAGCTCTTTCATCTTGAAAAAGGACTGCAGGACAAACAAGTCGTCTGCCTGCATTTGTTTGTCAACTTTGCCACTTCCAGATCAAGAACCATGAAAAGATGTCCAAGTTTCAAGTTTTCAAGTGTCTTCCGGATTTGTCCAACCTTCAGAACTGTCCAAACTTTGTCTAGATTTGTCCAACCTTTTATCCAGATCTTTATAGCTTTAGTTAAACCTCTCTCAGGTCTACATCCAGCTTCTGTGCATCCTGTGTCCATCTTTTTTTCACCGTCCTCGTTCCCTGACGCAGATTGACTGGACGTGGCCAAAGTCCCCTCGGCCCTGAAGCCTCCCGGTCGCTGTCGCGGGAGACAAACGTCCTGCTGCGCTGAGGAGAAAGATCCCCGAGGGCGCCGTGCCCCTGCTCTCCCCTCCTGTAATCCCCCTCGTCCTCCTTCACCTCCCTCACCCCTGCGTTAAAGGAGGCTTATCCTCCGCTCAGGGATAATTCAGCATCTTTTCCCCCCATAATTTATGAAAATCTCTTTTACAGAACAAGCAATTTCACACATGCAGGACATTCAACCTGCTGTGTGGTTCATGGCGGTCACATCAACACAGAACCTCCAGCACGGACTTCGTCTTTAAAGGGAGAGTTCAGTTATTTTACTGTTAAACAGACTTTTTGTCCCCACACATGTCCCTGCTGGCAGCCATGCTTTCTGCTGCCATGAGGCCCGAGGACATTTTTGGATGACTTCATCTTGTGTGTGCTTTTGTGAGCAGAGGACTAACCTGAATTTATTCAAACCAGATCTAAATGTATGAGCTTTATCTTCTTCCCACAGGCACTCTCTTCCTCTCGCTTCCTTCTTTCCGGACTCTTCTCTGGGCCTCGCGGTGACGTCTCCTCATGAGCCTTCAGAGCTGAATTGACTCATTACATCTGCCCTCAGTTGAGGCTCTCAGTCGAGAAGATGAGGATCAGCGAGGGCTGGGGGGGCATTGTGAGGCGAGCTCGCAGTTAGTGGCACTTCATTCATCTGGCTTGAGGCCTGCCTTTGTCTCGATGGCAGGTGCTTCTAATCCCGCTGTCAGAAGAGGGCTGGACAAGATGTTTGGACAAGCCCGTACTTAGAAGCACACACACTCTCACACACACACACACACACACACACACATCCCCCGCCCCCCACTCCCACACATGTGATATGATCCATACTGCACGGTACATTCATGCCTGATTATCCTGTGAAAGAGAGTGAATGAATCTACGCCACGTCACTCATCACACCATGGGCTTCATTCACGGCTGATGCAGGGAAGAAAACTCGTGAATGAAAATCAGCTGTGCTCGTGCTTTGATTGTTTTTCTCCTAAACACATCCTGGCTTTGATTTACCAAATCATACTTTCAATAATCACAGATCTTCAGAATCCTCTCATCTGTTATCATCACACTGATGAAAACCTTTTTCAAAAAACAAAGAAACTATTCACATATTTCTGGGCCATGTTTTGCCCTGATTAGCAAAGAAATACGAGCCAGACCTGAACCCGGGTCACCGCAGAAGGTCCAAACATCAGCATCTTCTCCAGGTGAACCATCAGGTGGTGTTTTATTAACAGGTGGCTTCACATGTGTTTGTTTGGACAGAAGTCAGATGGGGTTGGACTGAAGATAGACAGAAGTTGGATGGACAGAAGATGGATGGAGCTTGGATAAAAGTAGGACTGAAGACAGATGAAGCTTGGATGGAAGATGGACAGAGGACAGACAGAGGTGGACGGGGGTTGGAAACATAAAACACTGATGACATTTCTTTGACTTATCAATATTCCTGTATTTTGTCAGAGGAAACCAGTAACAGACACGTCGCTGCAGCATCATGTGATCTGAGGTAGTGAAGATGAGGATTTTCTTTGTTGTCTGACGATGTCAACATGAAGAAACAATGGAACGACCTTCACGTCGTTGACGGACACTGTACATCGTGCCAGGACCTTTTTACTTGATCCAGTCACTCTGGTGTGGACCCATCCCTGCTGGAGGTGGGACAAGGTCTCTCCTTGGTATCATCCAACTGTCAAACATGAGTGCTCCCCACTGTGATGTTATTTGGAACGGTCCCTTTTTTTGTCAACCCCTATGATTCCCCCTCCTCTTTCTTCTCCTCCATCCTCCCCTCGCTGTCTTTTTGTCTTTCTGGTCCAGCTCCCATTTCCAAGGCCCGGGGTGTTGACAGCAGCAGACGTGATCATAGGGGTTCACATGCGAGTCCAAGCTCCTGTTTTCTCGTTATTCCAGAGAGCTGAAGGGGCTCAGGAGAACAGGTGAGCACCTACAGAGCATCATGTGCGGTTCAATGCCACAGTCAGTCACAGAGTTGACTTCCCAGTGCTTGTTCCCTTCACAATGTTCTCATTCTGGCTCTAATCTAGTTCCTCATTACAAAATAAACTTCACAGTGGGGTTTCTAAGCCTCTGTTTTCCCTGTAGACCATTGTTTTTAAATGTCAAGCTTATAAAACCATTTGAAATGTTGAGTCTGGTTCTTGTTTGTGTCCGTATTTACAACCCGAAAGTGCAGGAAAATACCAAAGAGCTTAAATGTACTCTGCATTAATGACATTAGTGTGTTTGTGACTCATCTGCTGGCACAACGCTGCGAGGCAGCTGGACTTATGTGAAAAACCACATTTAACTCGCTCCTACTTATTTCCTCGTGTCTTGGTTGTGATGATGGGAAGAAATAATAACATCAGCGATTTCAGAAGTGAAATCAAACGAGATTAAATCTCTTCTCCTTGGACAAGATGATTTGAACTTCCAGACTTAAAAGAAAGAAAATGATGTTGTGTACATTGTCATTGTAGTTTTATTTCTCAAATTTTGAAATTTCCATCAAATTCTGCTTCTGATCAGAGAAAAACCTGGAGTTTCCAGGTTGACCAGGATGACACTTGATAAAATGTTGCTCAGTACAGGAAAAATACTCCTACATTTGATTGACTGAAACACCAATAAAGAGGTTTGCATTGAAAATATATGAGAGATGAATTTTATGATGAAAGTTTAGTGATAAAGTGTATTGATGGGGCGGGACCTTGGGCCAACCATGAACGCTCACTTTGACTGATGTTTTCTGTCCTCGGCTATCATCAGACCTCGGTGTGAACGCGCGTATGAAACGTGACTCTGCGTGACCAATGCTCTGTTGGGATTCGTGGTGGTGGTCCTGGCGTGAACGAGGCTCGCGGCTAAAACTGACGCGGCAGAGAAAACAAAAGCCTTCTCTAAACCAACGCAGTGGGACAGATAATCCTCCACTCAAACACGTCAGTGTGAACGGCTTCAAGCAGAAGACGGAGCGGAACCTGAACCACTTTCAATCGTCTCTGACGGGGCTCGTGAACCTGTGACGAATGTTTTCAGAAATGTCAAAGTCTGGTAACGTGAGTGTCCGTTAAAGCCGAGGTGGGACCTCCACTGCTCGTCTGTGTTATGCTGGTACTCACTGATCGTTGACTGACTGCGGTCGACCACTGTGGAGATTCTGCTGACTCTCATTAACCCGCTGCCAACCTGGGAACCAGAGACACATTTCAGCCTTGAATATTCAGGAGAAACATCAAACATCGCTTCACTTTCTGCTCGTCATCGTCCTTCAGCTGCAAACAACGCTGATTTTGCTTTGGTTCACTCGGAGAAACAGCTGTGGGGAAAAAAACCCACAATCATGAAGGTTCTTTAGAGTTCTGGAAATCAAAAAAAGTCTTTTTGACGTCATGCAAGTACTTCAGTAATTTGGGGGAAGTCAGTGGCAGTAAAACCAGGAGCAAAAGTCCAAATAAGTAGATTCTTCTCCTGTTTGACGTCGTGCAAACATTCAAAGCTTCCAAAGTAATAAGAGTTTATTTCAGTTATTAACCTTTACTTTTACTGCACTACATTTCCTACAGACAAATCTTCACCATTCAATCATTTAGCCTAAAAATAAACACATGTAAATAAATGACTATTTAGGTTTATTTGATATAAAATGACTTTAAATGCAAAAATACAGTCAATATTAGATTTCCCAAAGTCATTTTCTGACAGTGTACTTGTACTTTTTCTTCCCTGTTTTAGTTTTTGCAGATTAACTTAAAGCAAACGCTGCTGTAGCTCAGGCTGTGAGGGGCAGACCCTCGGGGCAGTGGGTGTACATAATTTATGTATAATTCAAGCTGTTAAATGTCCCTCTAAGCATGTAAGGAGACCTGAGTAGCCTCTCTTTACCGCGTCCTTCACAAACATTATTAATCAGCTCTACATTCTCACAGGCTCCTTGCTCCGCATCAACACAATGGACCAAATGAATCCCTGCACACGGAGCTTGGGAATGGCTCTGCTGCACATACAGTATTCATCAATCATCGTCTCAATCCATTGTCAGGACGCTGAGAGTGCCACACAGTCGCTGCCGCCGCTGCTGCCGCTGCTGCTGCTGCTGCTGCTGCTGCTGCTGCAGTTAACGACGCTGATATGTGAACATGATTAAAAACAGCAGCTGGACGAAGACGCAGCGTGAAACAATGCGATAAAACGGGGTTTGTGCCGGGACGGCGGCCACAGCTGGATTTGAAAGCTCGACGGCGTGCGCGTTCAGAGGTGTAACACCTGATGTTTCTAACTTCTGCGGCTTGTTTTAGCAGCTTTAACCAATCACATATGATCATAAAGAAGGATTATTCATTAGAAACGTACAGACCTTTGTGTGCACACGAACTTTCCTCAATCATAGAAATGTGTCAACATTAGGAACGTACGTAGATTTCATTTGCCAGATGTCAGAGTGAAGCCAAGATATTGAGATTAAAACCTGTGAAATGATCTGTAATGTATTAAAATGTTGGATTAATTACTGCAACTGTAATTCTTTGGTGTTTAATGACACATGCAGTCTCTGATTCTGGTTTAAAACCAGAAAAAAAACAGAAAAAAACAGGGAACCAGATTAGGAGCCGCTGTGGAAATGTTCCTGCTCTGACGCGGTCCGTCTCCCACTCTGTTCTTTATATGTGAACGTCAAATGCCAGTGGGGTTTTTTTTGGGATTCCATGTCTGAAATTGGTTGTGTGGAGACAGGAAGTGGACGTGTCACGCTCTGTGAACATTATTATACGTCTTTTTGGTCTCGTCAAAAACCCACAACATCTCCACAGCCTTTAATTTTCTACTGGACTCTGGAGTTTTTTTAGTCTCTTTGGTTCAGACTGAAATATCTCCAAAAAATAGAAGACGGCGACTGATTCAAACGTTCATGTTCCTCAGAGGATGAATCCTGCTGACGCCAGGTGATCACATGACTCTCCATCTGTTGTCATTCAATAGCAAGGTGGAATTTGATGATGAAGAGGAGGAGCACATGTGATGGATTGGTTCATGTCAACTGGATCTGTTTTGGTTATTATTGCGTTACAGGTGACGATGATTTCTTCCACTGTTTGGACATAAGCAGGTCAGGTGTGACACTTTTAGACGTCTTCTTGGAGGGCATCTGACGGGTGTTTGGGTGGAGCGACAGGTAACTCAGTCAAGCTGCTAATTTAAAGAAGCTCGCCTCGAGGCTGGAGAGGACAGAGAGTTCTGCCAACGCCGTCACCGCCCGCTGCACTCGCTACACTCTTTTTCGGGGTCAGAGCACAAAGCTGCTTTTCCAGGACGTCAACTTAGAGACGAAGACCACGATGAGTCACTGAGACCACATTTTGTTGTAATGTCGGTCCACGGCATAAATCTGAGCTTTGTCCATGAATTTTAGAGCCGGGACAGATGTTTTCTGACGATAGTCGTTTGTCAGGAGTCTGGACGACCGCAGATTAACATTCAGCTGGAAACATAAAACATTTCCAATTCAAACTGTTGTTTTGAGGCCTCCAGGTGCAGTGAGGACAAAAACATGTGATGTCCTCGCTCCGTCCTGTACGCGACACCACAATCAACGCCTGAAAAAGCTGAAATTCAGTGACTCACGGGCTAAAGAAGTTCTTTTGTTCGAGGTTTGAACATCACGACAGAAGACAGTATTGAGTATTCATAAGAAGCTGAAATAATAAGCGAGGCATCGATCACTCTGTGATCGGTCTCAGCTGGTCGACGCCCTCATTAACGGAGTCTTTATTCGCTGACTCGGTATCAGTCTTGTAAAGAGAACACGGAGGGCCGCTCCAGGTCAGGTAAGGGCACTTTGTCTCCATTCAGCCGGCCGATAAAGGCCACCGTGTAAAAGGAGAAAGGCTATCAGATAGTTGAGGCCAGCCACCGTGGCAGAAGTCAAGCGCTTCTGAAAGGCTCCGTCTCCGCGCTCTCGGCTTCAGCGTGAGAGAAACCTCCTGATCCTGACGGCGAGAGATGGCTTTTAAAAAGAGTCCAGATTACAGCGTGGCACAGCCTATAGTCGTGCAGAGATACACCCTTCTTTTCTTCCCCCGCTTGTCTCACTTTCAGTCGCTTACAAGCACTTTTCCGAGCCATGCTGGGCCCTTCCATGCACAAGCTTGTCAGCTCCTCAATGGCTTTTGTCTAAACAAGATAGGCCGCCTTTGACTCCGGCCACTGTCTCTCCCTGGATAAATATTTCACCTGTCACAAAGCCGAGCACACTGGCTAAGAGAAGATTTTAAAGAAGAGGAACATAAAGCAGGAGGAGACGGCGAGAGGAGAGGAGAGGAGAGGGGGGTTATTCAAGTTCACAAAAACCTGATGCGTCTCTTTCATGCAGAGACGTACACGCTGCAATTTGCATAGCCTTTCATTCACTTTCTCAGCCTGAAATGTGGCTGCGCTCGTGGTGATCTATTGTAAAGCCATCTCCAACTTAAAACGACTCCGCGTACAAAGCTCCCTTTTGAGCGCCAGCTCCCTAATGAGTGACGGCATGAAAGAACGGAGGCATCACTTTATTTTCTGCTGCAGATCAAACGCTTTGATATTTCAAAGCGTGTACATCAGTAATCCACTTCTCTCAACAACAACAACAACAGGAAGAGAAAAGACAAGGCTCCACATTCTGACTGAGGATAATAACCGCAGTTTGATGTGCTAAGACTCTCGCGAGCGACTCTGTCTTTTAAGCTTTCCCAGGTGACGTGTGCGGCCGTGACAGGCGAGTGATGTGGGAGCACACCAGGTTAACGTGACGACAGCGTGAGGCCTCGATGGAATCTGAACCACAAAACTCTGTGATGTATAGACATGTTTTAAAGTCTGTTAACGTCGAGTCTACAAACTGTTCCATGCATTTCAAACCAACAAAACATCCGGCACGGCCACAGCGCCACCTTCAGACGTCAGCAGGTGACGTTACAACAGGATTTCTCTTCAGTCCTGCCATCTGAAGTTCTCATTGATTCTCATTAGAAGGCAGTTACGTGAACATGCTGCACACATATATGGTGGGGTATTCGGCCACCAGGGGGCGACACCACTTCATGCGGTGTTGTTACGAGGACTTATTTCTGTCCGTTTCTGATATTCTCACATTATTCATTCTACATCATAAATACGTTTATTTGTTGGGAACTTGACATCAGTCCATAACCAAACCGCCAGCATCTCTTTACCCTTACTCAACCCTCCTGACCAGACTAGAAGCCCATAGGCCCCTCTGTCATTTTGGATTGTGCAGTTTGAGCACAGACGTCGCAGATATTTCCTGGTATAAAAGGTATTTTTCAAACATGTTTAGTGTTGGTTTGTCCCGTGTCCTCTCCCTCTGTCTGCTCAGGCTTGTTTTAATTGGTCAGTTAAGATCTGCTTAAGGAATCAAAGCTGATTCAACTGTTGCTTTCAGTGCGAGCCGCTCTGGATCCTCGCGGCTCGCACCTTTTTCCGGTTCCCTCTTTGCCTCCCGCAGCTCACGGCTCACGCTCACTACAAACAGGCTTCAAAGAACAATAAAAGCCTTTGAGCGGTGAGAGGATCTCCTCGTTAAACGCAGCCAGGCTCCGGCCCCGCTGCTGCTGCTGCTGCTGCACACAAGGTAGATGATTATCAGGTCACATTTGTTCGACCTTGAATTAGCCTTGACGTTTATGCTTGACCACCTCGACCCCCGCGGTTGAAAAGGAACGCCGCTGCCGCAGAGGTCGCGGAGTTCAACACATAAAATTGCAGGCGAGTTGAAAGGACACAAAGTGTCGGATTAAAAAGCTTAAAAAACAGAGCGTGTTTCTCTGTCTCTTTCTTCTGCAGCCTCACATTACTCTGTCGTGTATCACTGACCTATGTTTGGCAACAGACAAAAACCATGAAAAGATTCACCACATGAAGTCGCAGCCAAAACCACAACTGTTGGGTTGAGTGTGTGCAGACACGCGGCCTGTTTCCCCTCAGCAATTATCCCGCGATGGGGGAAGATTTCCGAAAGATTAACATGACGTTCTCCTGCTTCCAGGCCTTTTTACGCTGCCACAGCTACAGCGGGGGCGGACGTGTGTCCGTGAAATACACGAGATTTGAGGAGAAACGGTGCGAGAGAGAGAGAGAGACAGAGAGAGAGAGAGAGACACGTACGAGAGAAGATAAAGTTTGTCTGGATTCAGTTTTCTTCTCACAGGAAACGATGACTGTTTGCAGGTTTTTCCACAGACTCCGTCCGCGTCGCTCTCTCTCAAAGAGTATGTTTTGAAAATGAGCAGCAGTTCCATGAGAAAGTGTCTTGTTGCCGAGATCGAGGAGCCAAAACATTTGCACTGAGGGACAGAGAGGGACGTTATCTCAAGGACAGAGCGTGGGGACGCCGCTCACCGTCAAAATAAAAGCATGTGACGTTTCGTACAAGTTTCCAAGACTTGAAATGTCATTAATTGGAAAGTAAGGAGCTATAATCACTGATTTACTGTATCTATGAGACATTTACACGGCGGCTGCTGCACAGTTTTGTCCCGACAGCTACTTGTGTTTGTTTAACATTAATCTCTGACTGCAGCAGCGTGCAGTGCTTACACAGAGCGGTGTTATGAAAGGAGATGAATTCATGAAGCCAAGCAGAAATGACCCAGGTACGAGGCACAGCTGGAGACTTCACAGAGCTGCAGTCAAACAGGAATAAACTTTACAGGACTGTCTTAAATAAACTGTAAAGGAAAGAAAGGACAGAGAATTCCTGCAGAAAACACAGTGGAAATCAATTTCATACCACAACAATTTGGTCTTTAGTGTTTTTAGGAGGCAAAAGAGAGAAGTGGTTTGACTGCAGCCACAAGCTTAAAAGCATAGTTCTGGATTCTTAAAGTGTGGTTTTCAGAAATTACTTTTTTACTTTTCACTGCTCTACAACGACCCAGCTAATAAAATATACATATACATCCATGCTTCAGTCTACAACTTCCTAAGAGCATGTTCATGTCTTTATCTCTCTGTGAGACAGACTTTTCCAACAGGAAACTGACATTTGTAAACCACTCACTCTCTCACACCAAAGTCCATAGAGAAAATCAGTGATTTTAGCTCACAGGAACACAGGAGCTGCTGGTCTACCGCTGCCTCGTGTGGTCACTTTGTGTCACTGAGTTAAGTCTAAATGAAATATTTCAAATACAGAATTAAAATAAGACATTGAATGTTATTTTCATCACTTAGTGACAGAAGCAGTGGATCAACAACTCCTGTGTGCTGTGATGTTAAAATCACTGATTTTCTCTATGGGCTTTGGTGTGGGAGAGTGAGCGGTTTACAAACTTCAGTTTCCTGCTGGAAAAGTCAGTCTCACAGTGAAATAAAGACATGAACATGTTTTTAATCTATCGTCGACTCCAGAAGGAACTCTTTAGAGGACAAATCTGACATTTTTTCCCAACATTAGGACGTTTGGAGGACGAGGTTAAAGCAAAGTTGACTTTTCCTGGAAAACAGGATGTAATTGTGGTCGCCGTGTGTTTTCTTAAAATCATCAATTCAACCCCTTAAATTATGATCAGCCTATTACTTGATAGTAATGTGAAGCAGAAGCACAGACAGTGGTGACTGTGTCACATTCCTCTGTGTTCACACACAGGTGACCCTCTGCACCAGAAAACCACTACAAAGCCCAGTGTTTGTCGCGGATGAAGCCGAGCCGGGCTCTGTGCTCCCCTGAAGTTATATGTTTGTCCGTTTGCTGAATCCCGTCATATGAGCAGATGTTCGCCTTCAGAGCGCGGCACGTAACCTATTTGCCGCGGTTTTTACAAGAACACAGCCGCAGCGACACAAGTTCAAATGGATACAGGAGGCAATGGTCTGGAAAGAGAACAACAAGCTCTCAAGTGTCCTGGAACTATAATGAAGCCTCACATGGTGCTGATTGCCAGGCTTTAATGTGGGCAAACAAGACATGAAAGAAAGCCATAAAGAGTCCAGTGAATAGATCATCTATCTCTGCTCCAGCAGGTTTACAAGTTTACTGCTCCCAAAACTGCCCCGCCGTTTATCAGGTGTCATCATCTCCAAGGCCTCCGCTCGCTCAGGTTTCTGCTGCTCCACGCTCTCCTGTCGTCGTCTTCTAGAAGCTTCCACGCGGTGGACCACAGAGGGTTAACCGGCGCTAACGCACACACGCTAATAGGCAGAGGGAGCGTGCTTTTCCCATGACCTCGCTACACCCGTTATTAGCTGTATTGTTCTGGAGAGCAGAATTATCATATAGGCTGCACAAACATCACAATTAGCACAATTTGACTGAAATAAATGGCACAGCAGGCGAAGCAACCCGCGGCTGAACTGTGAGTCTGCTGCTCACAAACAAACACGTGAGAAACAGGACTCTTTACAGTCTCTTTTTCACATCATTTAAGGCCGAGGGGAAAACAAAGTCTGGAAGCTGTAAACGCTGCATCATATGAGCGATATTACTCAATATTTTAATGACTGCATGAACATTTCACACTCACAAACAGACAGAAGACGGAGGTTTTTAACTCTAAAACTTAAAGTCTGGAAGCTCCAGGACTTTAAAACGCCATTTTTGCCGCTGTTTTTATCCAAACTGTCCGGCATGTTTCCAACAGACAGAGTTGTGAAAGATGCACTGATACTGAAACAAAGAACCTTTGAAATCATTTTTTCTCCACATGCCAGTTGTATAGCAGTGTGTCTGGACTTCTGCGCGGGAGGAATAAACAAGCAAATTAACTTTTTCCCCAACAAAAGTCCAGGATTGTTGTGTTTCCTCTTAAGACCTGAAACTCGAAACTCGTCAAGAAACTGTTTATGGAAGTTAGAAAAGTGGTGAACTGGTGACCACATGGAAGTACAAGTACATTACACACTGATTAACAACGTATTATCTGACTTTCACAGATTCGAACCCTGTCCTTCGCCCGCGACCTCCACAAACCCACGCGTCCTAACCACGGCAGCGGGAAAGCATCACATTCATAACTATGAGATGAACTTGCAGGCCGGGCCAGTTCATATTCATTTTAAGACCTTTACGTGCAGAAGACAAAGAGGCAGCGGTCGCGGCTGTTATCTGCTGATTTATTAGAGATTAGAGAAAGAAAGAGTTGGCAGCCATGACAGTGTGGGGCACAGGGAGGTGGAGGAGATGCACTTAAAAATCACTTCTTTCACCGTTACTGCGCCGCTGGACAAAGGGATGAAAAAGTCCTGGCAGCGAGCGCCGCTTTCACTCAACACGGCTCGTCATTGTGCCGGGAAAAGGCCAATTTCCATAAGCGATTGGGAGAACAATGTCATAAAGGGGCGCGCACGCAGAAGGACAATGAGGCCGGGACAAAAGACCTCGTCCACCATCGTCTCTGTGTGGACATTCCTCGTGTTACAGTGGAGAGACATTTGATCCAAACCCAGGAGGAAGAGAGGCGGGGGGACGCGAGGAACGCTAACGAGAGCGCGAGTTTGACGCTAGCGCTGTGCTCACAGGTGACGTCTGTGCGGTCGGACACCTGATGCTGGCCCACGTCGTGGCAGGGGTTGCTATGGCGACGTTGATGTGATCAGTGAGTGAACTCTGGCCGAAAAAAAACCCAAAAACCCAGCAACGAGGAGAACGGCCTCGTCCAAGTTATTTAAGTAACGGGGATAGAAGATGATCTGTGCTTTACATGTGGACACATAAACATACAATAGAAGAGATTTCATCGAGCCTATATTTTTCTTATTTAAGGCGAACAGAGCAGATCCTGATGATAGCGTTGTCATGAAAACATGTGCATAGTGTAGGTAAATGGTTAAAAGAACTGTCTGTGTGTGTATCTTTAGAAAGAAAAGGAAAACAAGAGGTTTTATAAAAGTATGTGGGCCTTTTCTAAACTATCTTAAACAGTTCCTCAGGCGTCGAGCACCTCGCTGTATGTGATCCGTACGGAGCAGTGACGTCAGACACCGTTTGTAAAGTGAGCGTATCCTTTTTGTCTCGTATTTGTCTTTTTATTTATGTGACTCGTTGAATAAAAAGCAGTAAAGACAGAAGAAATGTGAGCGCACACAGCGTCATGATGAAATGCTGCAGCGCCGCAAATGTCAAAAGACTGAAATGACTGAGCTGAACATGTTGTTGCCGCACACAGAGCGAGACGAGCACTGGTCTGCTCCGCCCCACAGGTTCCTCAGAGGTCAGAGAGGCGACGTGAGGACACAGAGCTGCTCCACTCTGCTCATGCTTTCAGGGGCTAAAGAGCAAGTGCATTTATTTAGGCTTCTAACACACACACACACACACACACACACACACTCTTTCATAACACATTCATTGGGCATATGCACATTATACACTGTACTACTTCCTCCCTCGCTCACACACACACTTAGTAAGAGCTTTGTGGGGAGTGGAGGATGTCATGACCCCCCTGCTGTGCTTCATGCTGCAGTTTAGTGATGCTGCGAGATGGGACATCGCATGAGAGCACAATAATGTGTGTGTTAGAGGTCTTTCTTTTAATGTACTCCTGCACACACACACACACACACACACACGTCAGTGGAGTGGCCCCCTGCTGTGTTTGTATCAGCGTCAGTGGTGAATCAGCTCACTCATGCAGCAGTAAAACCCCCAAAACCCTCACTCACTGACCCTGTGTGGACAATAAACTGCATCTAATTACAGGCGCATGCACTCACAGTTCAGCCTGTGTGCTGCTGCTGCTGCCTATGTACTGCTGCTGCTGCTGCTGCTGTCTGTGTGCTGCTGCTGCTGTCTGTGTGCTGCTGCCTATGTACTGCTGCTGCTGCTGCCTGTGCTGCTGCTGCTACTGGTGTGCTGCTGCTGCTGCCTGTGTGTGCTGCCTGTGCTGTGCTGCCCTGCTGCTGTCTGCGTGCTGCTGCTGCCCTGCTGCTGTGCTGCTGTCTGCTGCTGCTGCCTGTGCTGCTGCTGCTGTCTGTGCTGCTGCTGCCATCTGTGCTGCTGCTGCTGTGCTGCTGCTGCTGCTGCTGCTGCCTGTGCTGCTGCTGCTGTCTGTGTAGACAGGAAGTGTTTTCTCAGTGTCAGTCACTGAGCTCAACATGTCTGTGTTAGCGTCGGCATTACAGCCTATTCATTCTGGGTTAGCCACTGTGCTAACGAACAATGCTGCTGTGCAAGATTTACTGGACTGAACTGGACTAGACTACTGAGACCAGTATCCCCCTATAATCTGTTCTGTATTTTACTGTAATCTACTGTACTGGATTACACTGGACTGGACTGGACTGTAGTGAACTATATAAGACTGGACCAGACTACACTAAAATTGTCTGCACTAGACTAAACTCTATGAAAATGGACTGAACTGGACTCTACTGTACTTCACAATATTTTGCTGTAATCTATTATTTTGTTGTGTACTATATTCTACTGTATTATACTAGAATGGGCTCTAGTGTACTGGACTGGACTTTTCCTCTACAGTTCCTGGCTGTTTAAGGTCCTGGTCATAGCCTCAGGTGCAGGTTCAGTTCCTTTATGTTCCTTCCTGCCTCCAGAAGAAGTGGTGTAGGATGGTGAAGGCCTCGCCGGCTGACAGCCAGCTTTTATTAATGACAGCTCCCTCCGCCCTGCTTTGAATAGGTGGTCAGTGGCAGACAATGGCTGTTGTCGGGCGGTTGGAGGAGCAGCGCAGGCTCTTTGAAAAGGCCTCGTCCCACTGACAGGTGCTGCTGAAAAGATGAGCAGGGGTGTCGGTGCCTCGCTGCCCCCGCAGGTGTGGAGATGTCAGGGATGACGGAACACCTGCGACGTCTCTCCCTTCACGCTGGTGGTTTCGCGGTATCGCTTTTCATACGCGGCCGTGATAAGAGATACATGCGGACCGGGCTGTGACCGCGCTCCGCTGACAGCACTGCCACGCTCCACCTGTCCATTTCATAACAGCACAGCCACCGGCAGACATGTGCATGTGTGGAGGCCTGACGTGACCTCACGCACCGCTCTGCACCGCTCTGCAACACACACTCTGCAGTATACGGTATGAGTTTACACATGAGGGATTTAGTAACATCATTGAACCTGGAGATACAGGGATACTGATATTAGCCCAAAGACTCTCCTCAAAAAATCTACGTCAGTTTAAGTCTATGATACCTTAAGAACATGTTCACGTCTTTATCTCACTGTTAGACGCACTTTTATAACAGGAAACTAAAGTTTGTAAACCACTCCCTCTCCCACACCAAAGCCCATAGAGAAAACCAGTGATTTTAGCTCACGGTGGACACAGGAGCTGCTGGTCTACTGCTGCCTCGTGTGGTCACTTTGTGTCACTAAGTTAAGTCTAAATGAAACATTTCAAATGCCGAATTCAAAGAAATAAGACATTTAATGTTATTTTCATCACTTAGTGATAGAGGCCATGGAGCAACAACTCCTGTGTGCTGGGATGTTAAAATCACTGGTTTTCTCTATGGATTTTGGTGTGGGAGAGTGAGTGAGTGAACTAATCCTGAACTTAACTCTTTAGGGACATTTTGTCCTCTACAGTTAGAGATCATGCTATTTCCATACACTGTTTCTTGGGATTTCCACTGATATTGGATGAAACTCAACAGTGACAAACAACAGAGTTCAGGAAATGGAAAAAACAATTCTGTCCTGATATTTCCATGTTGCATGTTATTATAATATATTTATGAGACAATTGGTGAATTTAAATCAGCCTAATGAGACTTTATGTGACCCTGATGTGGAACATTTGCGAGCACGACTCCAGGCCAAGACGCTGTTGCTTCACTAAAATTAGAAACTGATTCCAGAACAATGAGAGCAGGAGCAGCTTGCACACTTGCTGTTTGGACTGTTTTGTGTTAGTGTGGAGTGAAGACTGAAGCGCAGCGGCAGCGTTCCAAGTGGCAGCGTGCAGCGTGGGTGGCGTTTCCCTGCGCTGATAATGAAATAATTGGCTGCAGGAGGGGGGAGGGGCTTATCAGTACACACATACAAACACAAAACATTGGGAGGACAATTAGTCTATTAATCCGACGATGACAAGCAAATAATCACATGGCTTTTGTTGGACTCAACCTCTTCAGTAAATATGTATGAAGTGACCTGGAAAAACGCACAATGGCAACTTTTGCCTCTTAAGTCGTTCAACGGGAACAATGGTGGCATTCACAGGCAGAGATGTCGTCATGGGGCTGAGTTATCATCAACAACCTGCCGTGTTTTGTCCCTCATCGCTGCTCATTAGGCACATATGTATATTCACACACACACACACACACACACACATATGCCGTTCAGATGGGTGCCAGACTGCGTGATAAGGAAGCCCACGAGCACAGATTCAGGCTGTTTATAGTTTTATGGTCTGTTGTTTAAAATAAAGCATTACATGGCTGAGAGTCAAAAGCATGTGGACACGCTCCCCTGTACGCACAGGTGCAGATTATTAGAGATGAAGTAGTGTCACAGTTTCAGCCTCAAACATGACTTTACAAGAGAGTCACAGAATAAAATCAACCTCCGTTTAAGTCTCCGATGTCTTAAGAACATGTTCACGTCTTTATCTCACTGTGAGACAGACTTTTCCAGCAGGAAACTGAAGTTTATAAACCACTCACTCTCCCACACCAAAGCCCATAGAGAAAATCAGTGATTTTAACATCACAGCACACACACACACACAAGTTCACATGTGTTACTTTCCTTGTGTAAAATGTGTAAAATCCTTTGTTCAGATTGACCTCAGTGACACAAAGTGACCACACGAGGCAGCAGTGGACCAGCAGCTCCTGTGTCCCTGTGTCTTACTCACATGTGACAAATGTGTCGTATGGTTGGAAGTTTGCAGCAGTTTCTCATTACAGCACTTGTGTGTTAAACTGCTGCCAAAAGCCCATTAGCAGAGATAATACATGACATGCAGTGCAACAAGCAGAATAATGGCAACAAACAAACTCCACAATGAGATGCGTGTTGGTCAGGGAGCAGCAGTGAATTGTGGGAAACTGGGCAAACAAAGTCAAATCACTGTGAGCTGAGGAGTTTTCAATTATCATAATTGGTGTGCGCGGTGGTGATCTGATGATGTTACGAGTGCACAGATAATGGATGTGATGTGTGATCGTGTAACTCTGCCGTCGGTTTCTTTCTTCTTATTTGAGGCGGCTTCCGTCACTAAACCATGAAACCACAGCGTTTGATCCGACCGCCGAGGTTCCCCCGAACGTACGGAGCGACGTTTGTCATCAGCGGCCGAGTCTTTGTTGCACACATGCACATGATTTCACGTGTGATCTAATTGCGTCGTCATCGGCGCACGAGTGGACTACAGAGGGGGACGGTCAGGAAGTGAGTCCGCGGCGGTGCGATGCCAGTGACCAGAAACACAACTCCTCGCTCTGGTATTGTTGTAACACATGTTGAAGGCCGGGAGGAAACGCAGGGGATTTGATGAACCATCTGTTCACCAAAGCCTGTGGGGAAGCACACTAAGATGATCTGAGGATATTGTTCTCCACAGGTGGGAATGACAGGAACTCCGCGGGGCCCCTCAGCTCCAAGCACAACTTAAGCAGCTCCATAATCTCATCTTCATTCATAACATTTCAGGTTAGAGGGAAGGCCAGGGAATAACAGATTATTGCTACAGTCACATGTTTGATTCAGACGCCACCGTGACCTCACTTCCTGTTAAAGCCGGAGCACAGATGAGGTGGTTGAAACACCTGTGAAGATCCAAACATCAAAGACTGAACCCAGCTGTCCACCGTGGATCACAAATATTTCAGATTAAAAGCAAGCGTGTGTGCGGTGAGTGTTTGTATAATTCATCTGGAAAATATGAAGCAGTCCTGACATTTTCACACAATCCAGCAGTAAACATGGAGGGAATTTTACACTCAATATAATCAACACTCTTATTTTCTGAACAATGTAACACTGAGGTATGACTGTGACTATGAACCTTAAATGAACCTTAAACTGACTTTCTAACTATTGTTTTATCAATTTAACCCCAAAGAAGGGCTGTAATCTCAGTTAGTCTCACCTCAGATCTATGAATTATGAAAATAGAACTGCTGATTTTTTTATTTTTTTTTTAGCTTGGTCTTATTTCTGGAAATAGATTTTTGGAGAAACGACATTCACATGAAAATGACACCATTTCAATCTCACAATCAAACCACACTCAAACCGTCTTAAATCAGTAATAATTCAGTTAGATTTTAAGTTTACATTAGTATGTCATTTATTACAATTCTGTCTATGTTTTCTGTTATATTTGCTATTTTTCCTGATTTTTGCCGTAATCTATCACTCATTCATTCATTGTTCCTGACAGTGGCGGCAGCAGCAGCAGCAGCAGCAGCAGCAGCAGCAGGATGATGGCAGTGCGTTGGTTGGAGATCTCCCTAAAAGTAGCGTCTTGTGCTCTGTTAGGAGTATTATGGATTAGTTACAGTCTGCAGGCTGCAATAATTACCACAACAAACAAGAGGCCCCTAAGCCGGGCACTTTTCTGCTGCGCATTCAGGCTTTTCCAACCTGTAATTAGGATTTTCTCCTCCTCCTCCTCCTCCTCTTGTCCTGCTAAAAGCACCTCCACCTCACTCCTCGTGCTCCTCCTGCTCTGAGGTGAGGAGTCGGGGTGAACAGATTGTTGCTTGTTGACTCGCCAAAGTGAACAGAATTGTGGCAAAGGATTGAAAATCTAAATCTGCATTAGAGGCTTTTGTTAGGACTGAGGACGCTCGCTTGGCACGAAGGGGTCTTTACCACACACACACACACACACACACACACACACACACACACACACTACATTAAAGCCTACACAAAGTCAAGGCAATGTCATTGTCTCCTCCTTCTTCTTTGAAGTTGCACTTTCACGTGTTCTCAAACAAATTGGTCTCATGTCGCGACTTTAATTCAACTTTTTTTAATATTATTTAACAGTCATTTCTTAATCTGTGGTTAACTACGCTGCTCTAAACTGGATTAAATTATGACTCTGGTCCCAAAATATGACTTCAATTTAATATTCTGACCTCAGGTTTGTGATTTTAACCTTTTAATCTGTGTGTCCTTCGAATGTATTTCAACCCCAAATCACAACTTTAATCTCAAAATTCTGGCTTTACATTGAATGGAGTACATAGCATAATTTAAAATACACTGCTAATTTAATCTTGTAATCTGAAACTAAAATGAATGAGAGTTATGAGGAAGGAAGCCGTGGTTTCATTTTCACGTTAATCTGTGAAGAGTTGGAGTTGAAGGAGCTCAGCTGCAGACGGCGTGGACGGCGCTCTAATCTCGTCTGCACGCGTTGTTTGTTTGTTTGTTTGTTTGTTGTCATGTGTGAAAGCATAAGGGCGGAGGACAGCACATCATAATCCCCGCTGCTGTTAATGCCGTGGCCCAGATTGACTGGACGCTCCGCCATCGCATACACATCAGTTTCCTAACCTGAGGTTCCCGTACTCTAAGCGGGTCACGGTGTGGTCTGTGGCGGGATGTCGAGAAGAGAAGCGTCACTGAGCAAACGCTGTTTCTGCAGAGACATGAAAACACAGAGGGTGCAGAGCTCGTTCTGTGGGAGACGGACAGCGAGGTGGAGTGCACGCCCTCAGGCGCCGTAACCGTAGACACGCGGCTGCAGGACGACGCCCCGGGGGGATTAGCACAGAGAGAGAGACGCTTCTGAGCAGATTAATATCTGCAACATTAAGACATTAAAATCTTATCAGGCAGGGAATTCATGGAGCAGCTAAATCCTGATGAGCATTAGCGCTGCTCCAGTCAGTCCGACAGTCAGTCACTCAGACAGTCAGACAGTCAGTCAGACAGACAGTCAGACAGACAGTCAGTCAGTCAGTCAGTCAGTCAGTCAGTCAGACAGTCAGTCAGTCCATCAGTCAGACAGTCAGTCAGTCAGACAGTCAGACAGACAGTCAGACAGTCAGTCAGTCAGTCAGTCAGACAGTCAGTCCATCAGTCAGACAGTCAGACAGTCAGTCAGACAGTCAGTCCATCAGTCAGACGGTCAGTCAGTCAGACAGTCAGTCAGTCACAGTCAGTCAGACAGTCAGTCAGTCAGACAGTCAGTCAGTCAGTCAGTCAGACAGTCAGAGTCAGACAGACAGTCAGAGTCAGACAGACAAAACCTAAACAATACAAAGGAAATGACTGATGACTCCCTAATAGATACAGAATGATGTTGTACTTATAACCTTGTTGAAGGAAGTTGTGTTTTTATATTTATATTCAAAATAACAAGAGAGCTCAACCTGAGACCAACAGTCCAGCGTTTTGAAGGATTGTTGAGGTTTTTATTGAGGAAGTTTGTATTTTATGCAGATAAAATTGCAATGTTATGAGGAAATAGGAGATATTTTCTTCACTCCCTCAGCAGTCAAATCCATGAATTATCTTCACAGTCATCATTTCCTCATTTCCTTTACACCAGGCTGTAAAAAGTTGATGACCACTCAAATAAATCGTCATGTCATTTTGTAAAGCACTCACTCTCCCACAGAACATCAGTGATTTTAACATCACACACACACACAGGAGTTGCCTCCATCATTAAGTTTAAACGTCTTATTTTGTAATCATTCAGATTGACCTCAGTGACACAAAGTGACCACACGAGGCAGCATGTGACGTTAAAATCACTGATGTTCTCCCTGGGCTTTGGTGTGGGAGAGTGAGTGCTTTACAAACTTCAGTTTCCTGTTGGTCTGTCTGACAGTGAGATAAAGACGTAGATATCATAACCTGAATTATTTTCACCTTTTCATGAACTTTGGAGGAGCAGGCGACTCGTGGTCACGCGTCACGGCCGTGGGGTCGTGGGTCGTGGTATGGTGGCAGTCACGTTTGTGCAGCTTTGAAGTGAGACGACTATGATAGTACTATGAAAATATCTCAGTGTACATCTCCAGCGCTGTCTTCCGCTCTGAGCGTAACCCACAGTTCAACTGTAGCCGGCTTTGTTCGCGCTGAAAACCCGACATGAAACACAATTGAAAACTTGGCAGCGCCGCGGCAGATACATCGTAACTCAATCTGCACTCGCTGCTTTAAACTCCCGTCTTAGGCGAGGTGGCTTTTGTAAACCGTCAGACAATGGGCAGCTCTGTTAAAGGCACAGAGGTTGATTTTCACCTTTTAAGTGCGGACACCGGATACCCGGCCTCTTCTCTGTGTTTAGTTTGAGGACAAACTTTCTTTCTTGAAGCCTTTTTGAACGCGAGCGCGGGGCGAAACACAACTCAGGGCCGGGGAGCGCGCTCGCTCCAACTCATCGCTCCAACACAACATCACAATATTTGCATGGCTGAAGAATTTCTCAGGCTGGATTAGAATGTTCTGTGTGTGTGTGTGTGTGTGTGTGTGTGTCGCTGCAGCCCTGTAATCTGAGCGGTGTAAATACATCCCGAGCCGTCTGCACGACGCTTCACATGTGGTCGAGACGCAGCGCGGCGTAAACCGCGACACCGCAAGATTAAAACAGCACTTTAGAAGCGGTGGAGCACTTCAAAAAAAACAACTCCTGTCATCTTTTGATTTAAGATAAGATGAGAAAAAAAGAGGGACTGAACCTTTAAGTCCAGAAAAGTCCAGAAGTGTGGTGGTTAAAACCAGCGTAAGTCAAATGTGATCATAATAAAGCAGCACAAACTGCTTTTAAAGCACTGATCTATGGGACTTTGCTCCGAGCGTGAACTCGGCGTCTCGTCGTCGACGGTAACGGATGTGTCCATAAACGTCGCAGCGTTTCACGTCTTCAAAGAGAACGCCGGGTGCTTTTTCTTCATCCTGCTCTTCGCTCTGTGTGAAAATCCTTTACAATAACACGCACACGCAGCTCGGCAGAGTCATGTTTATCTTCACAGATTAAAGTGAGGCTCTGTGATAGCTGAGAACATCAGGTGATCAGGTGACACATCGTCCCGCTCGTTACAAATGTCCACTTTACTCAAATGTATTAAGATGAATGTGTGAGGTCACATGACGTCTGTGAAAACAGGTGAACTCGCAGCCTGGAGCTGTTTTTGACGTCTCATGTTCACAACAATGACACAGGCGACCTGAAAACATGATGCGTCTGTGTTCACGCTGTCGCCAGACACTGACAAATATAAAGACTTTTATTTTGGTAACAAACGCCATGAGATCCAGTTTCTGGATATTTTAAAGAATAATAACGACCAGAGGACAGAGACAGAGACAGAGAGAGAGAGAGAGAGAGGGAGAGAGGGATGATGTTGCAGGAGACATGAACAAATGTCTCCTTTCTCATCTCCTAGTCTCCTTTCTTTCTTGTCTGTGCCCTCTGCTCTAGCCTCACCTCGTTTCCTGTCTGTCTCCTTGCCTCTCTATTGTCTCTACTCTCCTCATCTCCTCTCCTCCTCTCTCTTGTCTCATCTCCTTGTTTCCTATCTCTGCTTGCTCTTGTCTTCTCTCTCGTTTCTTCTTCCCGTGTCTCCTCGCCTCAACTTCTTCCATCCTTTTCTTTCTGTCCTCTACTTCCTCCCCTTCCCTCATCTTTTCTCTTTTCCTCTCTGCCCTTTTCCTTGACTTATCTCCATTTCCTATCTACCCCCTTCCTCATGTCCTATCTACTTGTCGTCTCTCCTCATTTCCTCTCCTTTGTTTGTCTACTCTTATTAATTCCTAATAAAAAACTTGTCTCCCCTCATCTATACTTATCTCCTCTCCTCATGGACTCGTCTTCTCTTCTCATTTCCTCACCACCTGTCTGATTGTCTCCTATCCTTTTCTCGTCTTTTCCTCACCTCCTATCATCTGTATCCTCTCCATATCCCTTGTCTACTTGTGAACGTCAGGAATGAAGCTGAGACAGTTTCAGTTTCAGTTTGAGAGAAGAACTGTGTGAAGGATCATGTGAAAGGACTGAAAGCTCGTCCACACTTGTGATCAGCTGTTGATGGATGATGAAACCACAGCCTCACCTTTTTAAATATGAAGCACTTCAGCTCCTGTTCTCCTGCTAAAAGCTCCTCATAAATAAATCCAAACTTACTGTATCTTCACTTCAGCCGAGGGTCAGCGGAGGTTGGTGAAACGAGGGCGTGGCCTCAGCTGACTCCTCCTCCTCCTGCACTCTGAGGGGACATTCTCTTCTTTCCCACCTGCCGACGGAAAAAAAACATCAGTGTCCGGGCTAGCGAGACTAGCAACATGGTGCTAATCAGCTTTATCTGTGCCACTAAAACCAATCAGCGGGGATCAGACAAGCCAGCTGTCTGCACTACAGCAACTACAGGAGCTACAGGAACTACAGGAGCTACAGGAGCTACAGGAACTACAGGAATTACAGGAACTACAGGAGCTACAGGAACTACAGGAGCTACAGAGCAGGAACAACAGGAATTACAGGAACTACAGGAGCTACAGGAACTACTGGAGCTACAGGAACTACAGGAACTACAGGAGCTGGAACTACAGGAGCTACTACATGAACTACAGGAGCTACAGGAAGGAACTACAGGAATTACAGGAACTACAGGAGCTGAAGCTACAGGAGCTACAGGAATTACAGGAACTGCAGGAGCTGCAGGAGCTACAGGAACTACAGGAACTACAGGAGCTACAGGAGCTACAGGAACTACAGGAACTACAGGAGCTGCAGGAGCTACAGGAGCTACTGGAGCTACAGGAGCTACAGGAGCTACAGGAACTACAGGAACCACAGGAACTACAGGAACTACAGGAACTACATGAACTACAGGAGCTACAGGAGCATTGATCCACATTACTCAGACTGAAGGACGCATGGTTGTGCTGCAGCGCCCCCTCTCTATGACTTTAATCATCCTGCGGCGCTGCTGTGAGTCATGCCAGGATTCAGTGTCCTCCTCTCTCTAATCTGCTCCTGGATTAAACGATTCATTAGCTGATTAGCGTAAATCAATTTAACGCTGCAAATGAAAACAAAAGGTTGGCCTTTGGGCGGAAGGAAACTGGAAAAAGTAAACAAGTCGTGACCCGGGTTTTAACCCAGATCCGATTCAGAGACGAAGAAACAGGAACATGTTTGACGAGGTTTAATTAAATGGCTTAGGATAAAAGATTCCGGCCTTGTAATCAGGGTCAGTGTTGTGACTGAAGTTTAAATGTTGCTATGCTTACGCTTGACATCCACACTACTCAAGTTTTCCCGCTTCTAAAAGTAAGACTTCAAGAAATACTGCTCGTATTTTGCAGCAGGAGCTGAGACTTTTATTTAGAAAAATTTAGTGTTGCGTTTCAGTATGAATGAAGGGAAAATTTGAGTTTCATTTTTGAAAACTGCAGGGTTGAGTTTTAGTGTGGACAATCAGAAAATATGACTTTGATCTTGAAAACTTCAGGCTTGAGTTTTAGTGTGGACAGACATAAAGTGAGTCTTTCATCTTGAAAACTAACCCTAACCCATTTAAGGGTAGACAATCAGAAAATGGGACTTTTACTTTGACAACTGTAGGGTTTCGTTTTAATGTGGACAATCAGAAGCTGGGACTTTTATTTTGAAAACTGTGGGCTTGTAATAATAAAATTAATTGAAGGCTACTTTGATTTGACGCTGGTTGCTTGCAGCTGTTGCCGAGGCAGCCACAGGTTGTGCCCATCAGCCCTCATAAAGGCGGGAAAACAAGGTCAGAATCCACGTGTCGCCTTTGATGTTGTTAAAAACCCTCATGTTCTGTGCGTGTTCACACACGGCTTCATTCAATGCTGCCGCCGCCGCGTCCAACTGCACGCCAGCGACGTAAACACCCTCTGAACATTCGCTAATGAGTCCCATGCAGAGCCGTGGTGGTGAAGGGGGTTCAGAGAGAGTTCAAGCCACACGTTCACCACATGTTCGGAGCTCGATCCCTGCCTCCCACTGCTGCGCCCTCATCAAACGTCCTCTTTGAACGGTCAGTAATGTTCGTCGCCGCGTCCTCATCCACCGCCGACTTCATCTCATCAAAGCAATCCTCGCCTCAGACTCCACGAGGACAAAAATAGAGACGGAGACATGCAAGTGTTCAACCTGAACCCAAAAACCCAGAGGACACAGCGAGACACGCACAGACCTAAAGAAGTTAGAAATCCACCGACTGTCCTCCGCAACAACATTCAACCTGTTGAGGAATCTGTGAAACAAAAAAACCCCGTCCCATTCATTCAAAGCTGCGGTTTTATTTCCTACGAGGTTTGACCACCAGACCACCGCGCCACCACTGAGACAGAAACAAGGAGGGCGACAGAGGAAGACGAGGTGATGCACCGGATCAAGAGGATCCGATTTGTCCTCAGCGCTCAGAGACAGTCGCTGCGACGCAGCTGGACTCTGTTAGCTGGGGTTTTTGTGAACGCTGCGCGACCTGACGACCAAGAGCGGGAGCCTGAGGAAACAAGTCGACGACAGAGACACGGACACAGCTGTGTGAGCGGTTATGTGCATTCGTCTGATATGATCAATGCCTAAAATATGAGCTGAATATGCTGCCTCCTATACAACTATTAAAATGTTTATTTATTCAGAACAATGAAGAAAATCTACATCTACTGCAGCAGAAAAAAGATGGATGAGGAAATAGTATATCAACAAAAAGTTGTGCCTTCCTACTTTTATCCAACTTCTGGTAAACGTTTGACTGACTTGCATTTGCTATCACTTCTACTGTGTATTTCTGTCTGACTTTGATCTATTTTTGGCTAAGTTTTTGCAGCGTTCTCTTAACTTTGATCTATTTTTGGCTAAGTTTTTGCAGCGTTCTCTTAAATTTGATCTATTTTTGGCTAAGTTTTTGATTTGATCTATTTTTGGCTAAGTTTTTGCAGCGTTCTCTTGACTTTGATCTATTTTTGGCTAAGTTTTTGCAGTGCGCTAAGTTTTTGCTTCTTTAACTTTGATCTATTTTGGCTAAGTTTTTGCATGTTCTCTTGACTTTGATCTATTTTTGGCTAAGTTTTTGCAGCTCTTTGACTTTGATCTATTTTTGCTAAGTTTTTGCAGCTTCTTGACTTTGATCTATTTTGGCTTGCACTTTGATCTATTTTGGACTTTGATCTATTTTGGCTGTTTTTGCAGCGTTCTCTTGACTTTGATCTATTTTTGGCTAAGTTTTTGCAGCGTTCTCGACTGATTTATTTCGGCTAAATTTTTGCAACTTTCTCTTGACTTTGACCTTTTTGTTTTGGCTAATTCCTGTCCATTGATATCGTTTGTGTTCCCCTTCCTCCTCCCTGTGTCAACCAATGAGCAGATCAAATATTCTTTAACTACACAGATATTTAATGTTGTTTTCTTGAATGTCTTTTCAGAGAGAAGAGCATCTGTAAACATCCATGAGAAAATGAAAGGGGAGCTTTAAAGGCGGTGCCGTCACAAACAGCACAGATGTGAAATATTCTGTTCTACAAATGAAGATTGAAAAACCTCACAGAAAACCCACATGAGAAGAATAAAACTCAAAGTGCCATTGACAGAGAGGATTCTTTTATATTTCTTCATTTGACTTTGGTCCAAACTCAGATCATTCAGCTTCTACAAATGTGCGTACATGTGCGTTCATCTCTGCGTGTCTTCCTGTTAGAACACTCACTCGTTTCCCATCAGCATCACTTCAGAAAACTGAATCACGACACGACTGTGACACACACACGCACACACACACAGGGATTGAGACACACCGATCTGGACGATGACGCAAAAACTAAAAGACAAACTTCTTATGATTTAGAAATTTTTACTTTCACGTCCTGTTTTTTCTTTATTATTATTATTCCCTTATTAGTCCCTGAACGCGGCGCGGCTTGTCATTTGTCTCACTTCCTCTTTACTTCCATCATTGTTATTATTATTATCATAATAGCATAGCTCCACCCCCTGCACTCAACCACCACAAATCCTTGTTAGAAATGAAGAAACTTCATATTTTCCTCCCATGGGGTCATGGTCCTGTGGTCGTCCCAGAGTTGGTTTCCATGGCAACCACATCCTTCATCAACCTGAGTCGAGAAGATTTAATTAAACTAAAATAAATTTTGTTTGGAAACGTGTTTCTCTTCCCGCACAGTGGTCACTCATCCATTCATCCTTCCTCTATCTTCCTCACCCCCCCTCCCCTCTCCAGACCAGATGGACACACAGTGCCCCCCCCGTCCTCTCTTTCTGTGTTGTCTCATTCGTCTCTTCAGAGAGATAAGCCTCGAGGATTTCTACGCCAACCTCGTGAACTTGACCTCTGGACGAATTCATCAAAGGGAAAAATCCCCCCCCCACACACACACACACACACTCCTCCCTTTCACAAACACCCCCCCACACTTTGCTTTGTTTTCAGTTTAATTACTTTGTTCATTATATTTCTGCTTATATTTTATTCTATTGTCATTTCTATTAAGGAGGTCGAAAACATGCTGCAGATCAATAAATTAAAGATAAATAAAAGACACAATTTAAAGGTATGAAGAGGAGGAGGAGGAGGAGAAGAAGAGGAGGGAATGGAAATGACAAATCAGGAGCATGGGGAAGAAAAAGGAAAAGAAAGAGGAGGAAGAGGAGGAGTTAAAGTTAAGGAGGCCTAAAGATGAAGGTTGATTTTCTTTAAAGAGAAACTGATGGAGAAGATTCATTCATTCATTCATTCATTCACTCTTTTTCAGCTGTGGTGTAACTAAAGATCATGTGATCACAGTTCCATCATTCATGAATAAAAGCTGATAATCACCGTCTCCTGTTCGTCTGGTTCACAGTGAGTTTCAGTGTCAGTCGAGGCCACGGCATCATAAACTCTGTCTCACAGGCTTAGTCTGTGTAAATCTGCAGGAATCCTATTAGTCCTGTGAGAAAGTCTGGACTGGAACTCAACCTCTAGAACTGTTTTTATGATTCTGGACCTGCTCCATCACTGCTGCTGTCGTGTAAACACTGATTAGCTGAGTGTGGCATAAAACATGGAAAATCCTGACAACAAGCCGTGGATGATGGTCCCGCTCTCTCACACAGAGGAAATCAGTGACTTTAACATCACAGCACACAGGAGTTGCTGATCCACTGTTTGAAATTCTTTGTTCAGATTGACCTCAGTGACACAAAGTGACCACACGAGGCAGCAGTAGACCAGCAGCTCCTGTGTCCCAGCGAGCTAAAATCCCTATTTTCTGGTGTGGGAGAGTGAGTGCTTTACAAACTTCAGTGACATACAGACATGAACATGTTCTTAAGCTGTCACAGATTTCATTGTAAAATATCTCCAACTGTGAATATTGTAGGAAAAACAGGAAATGTTCACTTCATGCAAACAGCAGAACGTTATTTCCCTGATAGTCCTCTGACGTGACCACATCTCACGGCCTCCACCGCACCGAGGCCTGAAGCCTTGTCAGCGGCGTTGTAAAAACTTGAAACATGGTCTGAGGTTGAAGCGCGGGGCGTGCGGCTCACGGTCCACCCGTCTGCTTTTTAAGAGGTGCTGGTGACGGGCGGTCACAGGAGGAATGCCTGTTGCAGCTGCAGCTGCCCGCCACTCAAGAAAAGACCGGCGAGCTCTCGAGTCCGCCTCAAACCCCCGACGACGCTCCGCTCCTTAATTTAATCCCCTCTCTCAAAACCACCGCTGACGCCCAGAACTCAAAGTCCTCGAGTCCCGGCGTCGCTGCCGTCTTTCTCCTCCCTACTTCAACCTGTCGCCCCGTCGACTCCCGAACACTTCACTTCTCCACTGCCGCAGATGTGATTGAGTGGGAAGTCGTGTGAGAGCAGAGGCCTCAACTGTGCCGCCGTTAAAACTCGCAAACAATAAACACAAAGTGACCTTTTCACCCTGTCAGAGAATTCAACGTTCTTTTATCGCGTGGTTATTCCCCAACAGGAAGCAGCGTCGAGTCTCTGCACTGAAACACAGTCCCACAGTTTTCCAAATTAAAGTCACAAGCCGGCATCTTCTAAAACAATCACAGAGTTTTCTAAATAAATGACACAACCCCACAGTTTTCAAAGAAATGTCTCAGTCTCAGTCAGACCTGATTTTGCAGTTTTCCAAAACGACACACAACACACAGAGTTTTTCTGAATGTCACAGAGGAGCAGTGTAGAAGCTCGGCTGTAACCACAGCAACAGCGATGAGCTTTCAAACTCAAACATATCAGTGTGGAACTGTAAACAAATGACACTTTCATTGATCAGTTACTGATGGGACTGTTATTTTAGCTCTTAAACTATAAACTCATAGTAACTTGAATCAGATCACAGCAGTCAAACATGGGTGAAACGTGGTTTCCCTCTGACACTGTAGAGACTAACTCTGCTTCCATCAGGAGCACAGAAAACCCTCCATTAATATTTAATCCTTTCTTAAAAGTTCTTCCTCACTCATCAGCCATTCTCGCAGCACGGCCCGTCGTATCTTAGCGCTGCAGCTGGGATTGTAATCTAAGCCTGCGCTCACTCTTAGCTGACCTGGATAACAGCTTTAGCCCAAATGCCTTTAATGCAAAATGTCAACCACGTCCAAAAAAATAAAACGCAGCTTCTGGGCACCGGCGAGCAGCGCTGAGACCTGCTCTGTTTACACCGTTAGATTTACAACGAGCGCGGCCAAAGAAAATACTTGACATTCTCATCCTGGACGTCTGTGTGGAGATTCAGGGGGAAGCTGAGTGCATCTGCATGTCCACGCCACCTCATCATTTCTGCCTGGGCCCAAACACATGTTTCCCTTTTAAAGTCACTTTGGAGCGGAACATTTGTACGTTTAGCATCAACATTTTGACAGGCTGCTCTGTGAATCCCTGCCAACTCTCCTGGGAGGCGCGGTGGAAGCACAGGCAGCCGTCGGCCTGAAAAACTCCTGCCGGACGAAGGGAGGTCACGGAAGGTCGTGGGTAAAATAAGCAGAAGGTCTCTGTTCCCGCACAAAAATGATCATAAAGAGTGAATTTGGACACATAAAAACCCAGTGTAAACTCACAGGATGTGGGAGGAAGCACTCTTTGATGAGAAGAGACACAAACTGAAGAATTCCATCATCTCGCCTCTTGACCTAAAGACTCAGGTCACTATTTTATTCACTTAAAGTGATAGTTCAGGGTTTTCTTAAGTGTTGACTTACATGAGGTGCTCACACGATCATTTTTCAGCACCGACTTTGACGCAGAAGCTCTGAGAACACGGCGAGAAAAACAGATTTTAGCCCCTAATAAAACACTCGCCTCATAAAATCCACGTCAGCTTAGGTTTAAGATATCTGAACATATTCTTAAGATATCTTAAGAATGTGTTGATGTCTTTACGTCACTGTGAGACAGACTTTTCCAGCAGGAAACTGCAGTTTGTAAACCACTCACTCTCCCACACCAAAGCCCATAGAGAAAAGCAGTGATTTTAACATCACACACACAGGAGCTGCTGATCCACTGCTGCCTCCATCACTTACTTCAAATGTCTTATTCTGTAAAATCCTTTGTTCAGATTGACCTCAGTGACACAAAGTGACCACACGAGGCAGCAGAGGACCAGCAGCTCTTGTGTCCAGTGAGCTAAAATCACTGGTTTTCTCTATGGGCTTATGGTGTGGGAGAGTGAGTGGTTTACAAACTTCAGTTTCCTGTTGGAAACATTTTTTTCTAACAGTGAGATAAAGCTGTGAACATATTTTCTAAGCTGACATAAATGTTATGAGTCTCTTGATAAGTGTCTAAAATCTGTTTTTCTTTGGTGAATGAGAAACATTGAAACCTTCAATTTTGTAAATTTATGGTCAAGTGTGTCTGTGTCACACACACACACACACACACACTGGATACTGTCACCCATCCTGAAAAACTTGAAACACCTGCTGCTAACAGCAGCCGTCTACACGCACACACACGCACACACACACACACACTTGAGCTCTTATCTGATGCTCACACACCTCGTCTGGGCTTCTAAAAGCGCTCGGCAAACACAAACACACTCACAGAATAAAGACAGAGGACAGCGGCGGCACATGAAGAGCCGCCACGAGGTCGCGGGGTCAAGCAGAGGCGGAATGGGCTGGAAAAGGTCCAGAGATCTGGACGATAACCCCGCCCCTGATACGGCCCGTCGCCCAGGTCAGCGCTCTCAGGTTACTCGCGGCGGCTTGTTTTGGTCGCCCTGTAGCCGTGGACGTGGACTTGAGTGTTGTCCAGACATGAAAGATGTTTCAGACGCTGCTGCTTTTGAAACGCGATCCCCGACTGTCTGCATTTCATGGCATTTAAAAAGTATCGTAAAGCTAAGAAATGTTGGCTCCTCCAGTCTTTCTCCATGTTTCTTTTCTTTTCTTATCACGCACACAGAACACGACATGTTCTCACAGACTCACACTTCTTCAAGGAACAAGGGACAACAAATAAAACTCTAATTCTTACAATAAAACTAGAACTTTACGACTTGATTTGAAATGTGGCTGAAGATTTTGACAGTTTTCTTCTCCTTTTGGTGAAGATCATCAAAATAAAGTCTGCATGTAACATGTCTCACTGTTTTTCAACAGAAAACTGACGTTTGTAAAGCACTCACTCTCCCACACCAAAGCCCATAGAGAAAACCAGTGATTTTAACATCACACACACACACACACACACACAGGAGTTGTTGATCCACTGCTGCCTCCATCACTAACTTCAAATGTCTTATTTTATAAATTCAGCATTTGAAATCCTTTGTTCAGATTTACCACAGTGACACAAAGTGACCACAGGGGGCAGCAGTAGACCAGCAGCTCCTGTGTCCAGTGAGTTAAAATCACTGATTTTCACTTCAAGAACAGACAGAGAAGAGTTTTGTTGTGTACGTACAGATGCTGCAGGTGATGTAATGTATACGTTGTTGTGGTATGGACGGCGGGCTGACGTGTCGAGGAGACGCTTTCATCGCTGCTGCTTTCATATCATATGTCACAAAGCTCAGTCTAAGCTGCAGCAGTGATAAGGTCAAACGGCAGCTTATCGGCCGCTCTAAAGAAGCCCCGCCGTGACCTTTAGACCCCGGCGCACACATCACGTCACCTGTCAGGAGGAACGCCGCCTCACTTCTGCCTCCGGTGGAACGACGACAGACCGACGCTGCCACGCCACACGTCGATGACATGTCAGAGCATCTCTCTGAGAGGAGGACCAGAGGAGCCGGTGGTGTGGCACTGAAGTTCAAAGTGACCCCAAGTGATTGTGACTCATCGGGGCAGCGGCGTGGGAACAGAAGAGAAGGATGAGGGGGAGTGGAAACACACAGGAAATACACTGACCTTTTCCTCCACACACACACACCTTCAGAACACAGAGCCAATCCTAAACACCAACGTCAGCGTCAGAGGCTCAAACAAGGATTTGTCTCTGCTCCTGTTATCTACACATGATCCACCACACTGAAAGTGGCAATCTTACGTATTCTTACATATACGCCGCCGTCTATAACCCAGAGCATCCAAGCAGACAGACTCTGAGTGAAAACATGCCAGTGGAGACACCAGGAAACGATCTATGTCAGCTTTAGATATCTTTAAAATGTGTTCACATCTTTATCTCACTGTTAGACAGTAGACACCAAAGCCCATAGAGAAAACCAGTGATTTTAGCTCAAGGAGACACAGGAGCTGCTGGTCTACTGCTGCCTCGTGTGGTCACTTTGTGTCACTCAGGTGAATCAGACTTTTACAACATAAGACATTAGATCTTAGTGATGGAGGCAGCAGTGGATCAACAACTCCTGTGTGCTGAGATGTTAAATGGACAGATTTCTCTATGGAGTTTGGTGTGGGAGAGCGAGCGGTTTACAAACGTCAGTTTCCATTCAGAAAAGTCTGTCTAACAGCAAAATAAAGAGGCAAACATCTTCTTAAGCTGATGTAGATTTCATTTACTGGGTCTTTTACTAAGCAGATCAAATCAGTTTTTGGCAGCCGTGCTCCCACTGAGAGTGGGTTCTCTGGTTCTGATGACAGCTGTGTGCTGGTGTAGTGAACTGAATATGAGTCAGTACCTCAAACGACCACACCTTAAAAAAACACGCTCTATCCCTTTCATTCAAGGCTGTGTTTGGCCTTATTACTTATGTACGCTTATTACAATCTTGGCCTCATTTCCTCGACCCCTGATGGTGAGGAATTCCAGTCTGCTCCTGTGGACGCCGACAAACACGTCCAACCACAAACAGAAAAACACGCCGTGGCCCAGCGTCGGTGAAGCTCGGCGGCCGGTGCAGACCGTCTCCGCTCTGGGCTGTGTGGAGTTTTAATGAAAGTTTGGAAGGATGTCAGAGAAGGTTCAGAGGAAATGCCTTGATCTGCGAGGCCTGTTCTGAATTACGGAGTGAGCTCGGCCGCATCTGGAGCCTGAAGCAGACACGTTTCCCTCGCCTGAGACTGCACGCGGTGGACAACTGCCACAGACGTCCAGGTGGACGGACGATGGCGATGCTGGCTCCCCTCACACTCTCTCTTACACAAACATGTGTGAGCTCCCACTTTATTGGATGGGAGCGTTTTGCAGACAGAGATTCCTCTCGCAGACTGGAATGCAGAGGAAGAGCGGTCGCACGCTTCCTCCAGAGCGAGAAGACAGACGGCGGAGCTGCTAACAGGACAGCTGCGAGGTCAAGTGTCCCAGATAAAGAGCAGATGATGGTTTGCCTGCGAGGACGGCGCAGACATGCAGAGTTCTCTGTTTATGAATTGTTTTTATTGAGGAAAGATAACACATGAGTCAGCGGTGAAGCCTCACTGAAGAAAAACTGAGTCACTTCATGAGAATTTCCTCAAATCTCTGAGTGAATCAGGCTGAGGCTGAGGAAGGACCTGAAGCGTCTGCGAGCAGCTGAGGAACTCGCTCCGTCCTAATTATTTCCACATTAATGTTCCGAGTCTCTGACTGGCACTAAATCTTCTCCCCACTCATCACGTTTCTCTGCGGCTCTTTAACGCCTGTACGTCATCTGTTGTCAGAGCGCTGCGACCTTTGACCTTCACAGGTTCTGCTACAAATTGCTTGTAACTGAAGAAACAAAGCTCTTGTCCTTGTTAGTCAAGCACAGAGAGACGCAGAAATGTGGACTATTTAAAGTCTCTTCAGGAAAGAACAGACAACCAGCGACGCTTCAGTTAATGGCATGTTTCTGAATATCGTCTGGAAGTAAAAACACATGGAGTGTGTGAAAGTAATGACCGAGTGTCTGAATCATGAATGTCCACCAGGGGGAGCCACTAGTTTCACTACTTCTTCAATACAGCATGGCGGGCAATTTTGTACGTTACAGTCCATTCAGAGTCAAACTGAGCAGAAAGCAGCGATTCGTTTAGGGCGGGGCCCGTGCTATGATTGACAGCAGATGTCCCACACACTGTGACATCTCCGTTTTTAACAGGATGTGACCATACTTGGAGGAGTAGGGGGTGGAGCCTGACATGATGTATTATTTTTCGCCCCCTGATGGACACTAACGAGAATACAGCTTTGACATACTTCATCGTAGGCTTCATTTTCTGGTCTTAGCTGCGATCTCAGTAAGCCCCACCCCTCTCTTCTTTTCCCAGCCGAACTGTGATGGATTTAAAACAGAGTTTTTAAAAGATAGAAGATATCGCAGCAAAGTCGCAACAGTTGACACGCTGCCTCAGTGGTAGGACGAGTTGTCTTTCAACTGGAAGGTTGTGGGTTGAATTCCCAGGTTCGATTCCCCGCTCCACTAGTCTACATGCCGATGTGTACTTGGGCGAGGAACGAGAAAGACCACATGACTACAATTCTGTCTTAGTAAAGTCAGTTCAGGTGAGGACGACCTCATGTGTATGACATCACACACCAGACGCTGATCTCTCTCACACACACACACAGACACACACTGGTCTCTTCTCACGTCCCTCGTTACAGTGAAGACAAAGAGAGGAAATATCACAGCTCTGCTGTTGTCCAGTCAGCTGCCTCCTGAACAAAAGAAGCTGAAACACGGCGCGGGCCTTGGAGCGCAGCAGGCGCCAGACGGAGCGAGCGCCGCGGGCTCTGCAGCGACGCGGTTACAGGTTCAGTGTCCCCGCCCTGAGGCTGCGGCGAGGACATACGTCACCACAGAGGAAACTCCCGAGGCTCTTGACCTGTTGACACTGTGAGGACCTGCGTTTAAAGGAGCAGGACCATGTTTTATCACATCAGCCGTGACCACGTCAACGTGAGAGGAAGTGGTTTATCTTGCAATCATTTAGAAAATCCATGTGTTCACAGTGTTAACGGCACTTTATTGTGCAACACGTGAATCAAGACACAGTTTATTTTACTCTTTCATAACAATGCAACTGTCAATGGACTATTATGGTATTTATTGATAAACTATGAAGAAAGCACTGCCTCCAGACACCATGCAATTCAGAAAATCCCAGACTCCTGTGGAACTCAGGGAAAATCCATCAACCTCGCTTTCATGAAGAGGCGGTTGTGTATGTTTTTACAGAAAGAACGAGCTGACATGCCACCACGACCTCTCTGCACAAAAGTTCCAAATATAAGCAATTAAATGACACGTTTCATCATGTTTATCTTCACCTGTTTGAATTCATAACTCACACGTTTCAGGTGGGATATAAACCGCTTAAGAAATAACAACGATAAAAAGACAGCGGGAGAAGAAAAGAAGATGGAGTCCGTGCTTCTTTGTGGAAAAAGATAAAAATGCAAGTTTTAAGTTTGAAATTTGAGCGCTTCAGGTCAGATTATATCTGATGTACGACTTTGTCTGGAACACAGCTCTTTCATGCTCCAACACAGTGATACAGTGATACAGTGTTAGTGCGATGGGCGGGGCAAGGGAATGCACTTCAACTCCGCCCCCTTCTCCTCTCTGATGCTAATATTTAGCAAAATGTCACATTAACACTTATATTTGAGCAACATTTGACGATAATGCCGATCAATCAGGCTACAGCTTCTCTAATTTCCTCTGTGCATCACAGCGGGCGACTGCAGGGTCACAGGGATATTCTCTTACATCCACTGACCTCTGACCTCTACACTATTCATTCCCTGAAATGGTCACGACTCACAAAGCAGCAGCAGCAGCAGATGTTTATTTATTTCTCTGCACAAAGATTTAAAAATATGAGCCAAGCACATGAAAAGAAAATGTTGACCTCAGGAAAAAGACGTTTAATATTCACACACACACACACACACCTCGATCACAGTGATGGACGAGGTGGGCGGTCATGTGATACAGGACACAGGACAGTGGCCTCGGGTAAGGTCTGTCCCCCATGACTCCAATAACCACTCATCACAACCAAAGTATGAAGAAAAGCCTCTCTAAACACACAACACGTCAACTGTTGTCAAAGCAGAGGATCCCCGGGATTAGCAGAACACACCAGGTGACACAGTGGGGGTCCTGTACCTAATAAAGTGGCCGTCGAGTGTAAAAAAGCACACAAGTGTCTGAATGTGGAAGAAAGAATTGAAGGAACATGAGAGGTGACAGGTGATAGACGAGGAGGAGGAGGAGGAAAGAGTTAAAGACAGGGTAGGGAAGTGTGTGTGTGGGTGGGTGGGTGGGTGGGGCGGCAGAGACAGAGGAGAGGTCAAGGTCAGAGGTCAGAGACAGACCTGCATGTCATCGAACACTCAACAAAGAGGTCCTCACAGTGATGCATGTGTGTGAAGGTCATTTATACACCGTCTCCAGTGAACTGACACACACACACACACACACACACACACACACTCTTAAAGAAGTGACCGTGGAGTGGTTACAGTTTAGAGTTCAACTTCTTCCACATTTCCTACTGAGGCCCCACAGCTCCTTACTGACCTCTAGTGGCCACACATGAACTCATACTCCCTCAGCCCCGTCCTCTGAGGTTTACGAGGGTCACGCTGGATTACAGAGGAGTCGGTGTTACACAGCGTAACGAGCTCACACGCGGCAGAACATTGGAAACAGGTGAAGAGTGAAAATGCTCTGGATGTTAATAAGCGTCACACCTGCTGACTGTGGTAACACAGCAGTAATCACCATCACAACCACCGCACACAAACACCAGGAACAAGCGTCTGTCCAAGCACTCTTTCAGCGGAACAACACAGAGCTGGGAATTCATACAGCCGTTCCTTTGTGTTTGGAAGTCATGAGTCAGACGTGGAAAACTGTGTCACACTTGAGTGAAGTAACAAAACAAGATGGATGCTGCACACAACGCCTTGGTTGTGTTTTCTTTAAAAGATTAAGACAAAAAAATCTGCCGCTGTAATTATTCATTAAACTGTCCATTACTTAAACCACTCACTCTCCCACACCAAAAAAATCACTGATTTCCTCTGTGGGGTTTGGTGTGGGAGAGTGAGTGCTTTTACAAACTTCAGTTTCCTGTTGGAAAACCTCATCACTGAAGCAGAGGAAACGTCTCACAGCATCGTCAAACCTTGTGCTTGTTATAAATCATCAAACTCAGACTGAAAGTGGACGCTGGGCTTGTAGCTACAGGCTGCACCAGTGGACGAGGGCCTCACCGTCCATCCCTCCATAAATCACTGTGAGATAATAGAAACATCACATCAATCTCACGTCTCATGTGTGGGGTCCGGGACACTGAAATAAGGCCGGTGGACACCCGGTGTTAATCAATCCACAGGGTTTAGCTGTAGGGGCCCCGGAGCCTCCCGTGAGCCCCACTGACAATGAACGGAAGCTGTCCTGCTGCTGCGGATCCACTCGTTCCCAACGCCGACCCACAATGAGGCCAAACCTGCCTCCTTCCCTGGACTCTAATCTCCTTTCTTCCCCTCCTCGCCTCCCTCCGTCGCTCATTCACCGCCTCGGTACGTACGAATGACAGCGCACCATGCGGTGCGTCAGGCACAATGGCGCTAATAACGCGGCGGAGTCGCTGCTCCTCCTGTCAAACAGCCGAGGTCGGTGTCCTGGTAAAATGGCTGCTGATTGAAGGGTCTGTGTGTGAATGAGTGCTGTGTGCTCACGTCTAATTAAAACACAATGCAGCAATTACTGCTGCGCTGTATGTGACTAATGAACAGCAGGGTCACACACACGCACACACACACACAGGTATGTGCCCACAAACACACAACTACACTGAACCCTGCAGGAGTTTCTTCAGGAGTTTCTTCAGGAGTTTCTTCAGGAGTTTCAAGAAGCAAGAGTTTAGCCACTTACAAATAAAAGACTCAACTAATAAAGCGTATGTCATCTTAAGTCTATGAAGTCTTAAGTGTTATGTTCACGTCTTTATCTCACTGTTACACAGACTTTTCCAACAGGAAACTGAGGTTTGTAAACCGCTCACTCTCCCACACCAAAGCCCATAGAGAAAACCAGTGATTCTACTGCTGCCTCGTGTGGTCACTTTGTGTCACTGAGGTCAATCTGAATGAAGGATTTCAAACTCAGTGATGGAGGCAGCAGTGGATCAACAACTCCTGTGTGCTGTGATGTTAAAATCACTGACTTTCTCCATGGGCTTTGGTGTGGGAGATCTTTTTAGAAGTTACACTCAGTTGTTCCTGGTGTTTGGGCTGAGAGCCATGTTTTCACTGAAAAGCCTGACTCTCTTGAGCGTGAGGAGTTAGTTTCTCACAGTGGGGGCTGCTAACACCAACGCAGAAACACAATCATCATAATTAGCAGAGGAAACTGTGACTCGGTCCGAGCGTATAAACAAAATGTTGGAAATGGAGGAAAAGGAGTTTTTTTTCCCCACCCTCATAATCCATGTTTTTAGAGGCTGTGCAGCAGCGCGGCAGATTATCCCGCATTCAGAGGGTGAGATGCTTCAGCCGTGGAGTATTTTTCCTGCTCAAGTGTCCTTGAGTAAAACTCTGAAGCACTCGACCTGCACAAATTGTTCTCGATGAGAGCATTGGCGACACAAAAATGTAAATTCGGCACAGGCTTACAGGGAACGCGAAGACGTCATTTTCGTTTGCACAAAGCTCATAAAATAAGCCGCGTCTCTAGCGGCTCCTGAGCCGATTGGCAGATAAGTCTCTTTGTGTCCTGCAGCTGGGAGTGTGTTTTGCTCTGGAGATCGTCCGTTCTCATGTCTGACATCATGTATGGCAGCACTTGTCTCAGCCCACTGGACGCACGTGGCCCTCTCCAAAACCCCGGTGACACGCCAACAATGCATGTCAGCGCCGCCGCGGAGGACTCGCGGGCTCCACGCTGGGCCGAGCCAAGGGAAAGTCACACTCAAGTGATCTGAGAGGAGATGAATGTCAGGAGCAGAGTGGGGTCCCCTCATGGAGGTCCCGTCACATCTGACCAGTCCCAGCGCTGCACTCACAATCAGGTCTGTGGGGATTTCTTTGACTCGTGAGAGCCACTTCAGATCGAGTGGAAACTGTTTTTGCGTCTGTGTCATAGACATTAGTTCTCTGGTGAAAGCTTCATTACAGCATTGTATGTATGTATGTTGGTGAAACCTGTATCACCATGATGATAAAAAAAACTCTCACCACTTCACACACACATCAACATCTTCAAGAAAATGTTGCTAATGTTACCAAAAAATGACTTATGTTGCAAAAACATGCTGTGATTTTAGAAAAAATACTGATATGACAAAAAATACTGTAATGTGACAAAAACATGACTTATGTTGTCCAAAAAAATCAATTTTACAAAAACTTTTATTTTCCAAAAATGTTGTAATGCTACAAAAATACAAGATACTATGTGATGTTTCAAAACACAACTGGCCTCACTTAAGTCGTGTTTCCACTAGCATAGTAACCCGGTACCTGGTACTCGTTTTAGTACCTGATCTGACGAGGTTCCAAGCGAGCTGAGGGCGATACTACACGTGACGTCACCAGACTGCCGTCACAGGACTCAAGCCGAACAATGTCGAACTGAAGATCAGTTAAAACTAATGAATAAGCCTGGGTTAATCTCCAACAACTGACAGGGAAATGTCTAAAATCTGAATGTCTGCTGGTCGTAACCGGCCTCATAAACCCTGCTGCTGTATTTACAGCTGTTTCCACAACTAAAACGTTTTTACAACGCTTCTATTGTTTTGGGGGCGTGGCTTTGATAAGAGGGGATAAGAGGTATTTCATCCAAGCTTTTCCCACACTTACAGACCCGAGCTTTAATACAACATAGCCGTGATGATTTTGTATATGAATAAGGTCAGAAGTTGAGGAAACATGAATGAAAGAACGAGGAACATAGACAGTGGGATCAGAGAGAAGGAACCAGGAAGAGGCTGATGAAAGTATGAAGAATATGCACAGTCTATGCACACAGAAAAGCCTGCGGCGTGCAATCTTCACTCATGGTATTTTAATTTGTTTCTGGTCACAGCTGCGTCGTCCTCAGAGCAAACACAAACATGATCCACAGTTTATTCTCCACTTCATGAGACCACGTTTGTTTTTCCTTTAAAAAAGAAAAGGTCTTTAATCTCGGCTCGTTTCCTCTGCGTCTGTCTTTAATTAAGTCTGCATTATATTTATTTCTATAAACACAATTTCAGCTGGAAGGTTTATTTAACAGCTGTCAAAAAAAGGAAAAATGCTCCGAATGTTTTAGTTTAGGTAACAACCGTATGCTTTTTTGTTCCTTCTGCTTCTGAATGGAAAAGCTGAAATTGACACTTGGGACTGAAAAACGTGTCATTATAATGTTTAGTTTTGGTCGCTGACACCACAATGAGCCTTCACTCAGCTTTGTAATTCTTCATGGAAAAAAAACAAAGATTTACGGAAAGTAAACATGAAAGTTGTCTCTTACTCTCAGAGGAGACAAAATGGCTGCTGACAGAGACACAACAAAAACCTCAGCAAACCAAATCTACGTCAGCTTAAGTCTGATGATGTCTTAAGAACATGTTCACGTCTATATCTTCCCACAGGAAACTGAAGTTTGTAAACCACTCACTCTCCCACACCAAACCCCATAGATCAACAACTCCTGTGTGCCGTGATGTCTCTATGGGCTTTGGTGTGGGAGAGTGAGCGGTGTGTCACAGAAAAGTCTGTCTCACAGTGAGATAAAGACGTGGACATGAGAAGTGAGAAAAGTGATGTGATAAAAGTTTGGCATCACGTCTGAGAGTTGAAGCTGAAGCTGCTGGAGGTCAGAGGTGACGAGGGATGAAGCGGCTCAGACGTCCCGCGTGTGAATCCGTCGGTGTCATCAGTTAGTCAGACAGCGGCGGGGGAGTCTGTGTCCACCTCATTGTCCCCGCAGCACACAGGCTGATGGGTTTCTAAAAGACTGACAGATTTCACTTGGCCCGCGGCCAGCGCACACACACACACACACACACACACACACACAGGCGACAGCGCGCGCAGCATGGGAACTTCAGGGGCTGCTGGTTCCGATGAATGGCCGAGAGGAGGTGGAGGACAGATCGTCAACTATTAGTGTCAGACGTGGGATTCAAACATGGAGTCCCCCGCTAGTTAATGGAGAAACAAACACCGCAATCATTTATTTTTAATTGAAAAGGAGCGATGTGTTCTCTGTGAAGCTGGAGCTGACATTTCCAACGGCTTTGAACGCCTCTTTAGTGTTGCACGGTGACAAATGATGAAGGTTTCCCAAAGGGAAGATCACTCTTGTTTTTGTAATCTGGACGTTTATTTATTTAAAGAAAAGAAAGATAAAGTGCACAAAGATGAAGTGAATTATCTTCTTTTGTGTCGCAGGTTCACAGAGGTCACAGAGGTCACAGAGGTCAGCTCTACACTCATGTGTGGAGCTAATGGTAAAACATTTAGAACCATGTATGAACTGTGGCCTTCAGACACTCATGAATTTAATGTATCACCAATAAAGACGAATACAGCTGGTAAAACCAAGTTAAGTGGTCACCAGGACAACTGACACACCAGCAAAGACATAAAGGACAAATAAAATCCACACAAACGTAGCCATCTCAAAGTATTGGAGACAACTGAATTCTGAATTTCGAGAGCACATACGTTTGGAAACTTTGCTTTTAAGACGAGTAAAATCTCGATGCTTCAGGTCAAGTAACTCCAAACACGTCCAAGACAAGAAACCAGACCTTGAAAAGAAGGACAAGTCAACACTTTTAGTTCAAGAGTCTCCCGTAAAGTCATCAGACTGACAATAGGGTCAAGTCCTGAAGGATCAGACAAAGACGAGATCAAGACAAGTGTCTCGAGTCCTGAAGACAGAGTCAATTCATTTGTGATGCATCATCTGAGATCATGTCCAGACCAGGTTTCATAAAGTAAGTCAGGACGAGGTAAAGACAAGTGTCAAGCTTGTCAAAGCAAGTCTTGAGTCCTGAGGACAGCTTGAAGTAGTACCAGGACAATCAAGAGTCAAAGCTCAAGTCTCAAATACTGAGATCGTTCCTGGATTGGCTCAAATGAGTTCAACAAGTTTTGATTCTCGTCTCACGCCCTAGAGGACAAGTCCAAGTTCTTCAGGTGTTTAAGTATTCCAGGACAATCACGGGCACATCTCAAGTGAAGTAGATTTCCTTCAGGTGTCCTATAGGACAAGGTCTTTCAAGGTTCTTGAGACAAAGTCCCAGCAAAGTTCATGAAGGTAAAACCAGGACACCAGCACCAGTCATTCATCAACAGCTCAATTCTCAAGTGTTTTTTTGACTTTTAAAGTTCACTTCAGGTATATAAAACCCAGAGTCTCCAGCTCTGTTATTTCATTCATTATTCACATTCAAAAACACTCTGGAACGTTCAGCTCTGGTTCCAGACAGACGAGAAGTCACTGTTGATCTACAGAGGGAACAAAGCGGGCCTGTCGTCGGCCTTGACCCGCGGCGCTCAGCGTTAATGAAAACCGACTCGAGGTCTCGGTGTCTGTCCGACTTTGAACCGCGCTCAGAGAACCTAGCTGCTCTCAAAAACTGCTTTCACACGTCGCCCTTTTCCTGTTTTTCTGACACTGATTTCGTCACCACGCCCATGTGGAACCACAGTGGAAAAGAGGTGTGTGTGTGTGTGTGTGTGTGTGTGTGTGTGTGTGTGTGTGTGTGTGTGTATTAATCTGCTCCCTGTATTAAGGTCAGCAGCAGAGTCTGGCAGCAGTCACAGCAAACACGGTGGAGACTCAGGTCTGAATCAATTTAGTCAGGAAACCCTGAGGTCACAGCGGATTAAGTGAAAAGGTGGTGGTTTGTGTGTCTGTGTGTGTGTGTGTATGTGTGTGTGTGTGTGTGTGTGGGGCGGGTTCATTCCCACATTCAGCATATCTGATTTAGTACGCATCAGGACAGGGGAGGTGGTGAAGGGGGGGGTGTAGCAAATAAACTCAGCGGATATTAAAGGTCAAAGGTCGCTCCAACATGTGTTTTTCTGAGACAGTCTGAAGCAGATGAGTCACAGCTGAGCTGAGAGGTGGCACAGATGTGGACACACAGACACAGACACAGACACGTGTCGTCGTCGCCAGGTAACCGCACGTACGACTTTAGACTGTCCAGATAAAAGCAGTAAAGTCTCTAAAATACTTGAATCTGCGCTCACATGGTCACTGACTTCTCCCGCAGTTATCGGTCGATTATATATTTAACATTTACCTGGGAAAACATTCAAAAATCTATCGCTAACTTTGACCGAGTTTGTTCCCCTCCTCGCCTGAGGCGGCGCTGCAACAAGAGTTACTGAAGGAGAAGACCAAGAAAACTTGCTCATCTATTGTTTTCATGCAGAGCAGAACGTGGAGCTGCATCAGATCCTATGGTTTTATGTGAACATGCGACACATTTACATCGGCTGACGTTCTACACGCACGTATGTCCTGGTGGTGTTTACCCACAATGCCCTGCGCTGTAGTCTCGCTTCCTGCATTTGGTTCACTTGAAGCGAACCGAGACTTAGGTTTTTTTGGCGGATCAGAGTTCAGTTGCGCATTCACACCGGCGGACCTCAAACGGAGCAAATGCAGCCAAACTGCATTCACACCAGGTTTTCACACTAGTTTTCATAACAAATTCATACAATCACAAGATGATACAGCACCGTTTTGTCTCCATGGAAACCAAACAAACACTGGTGACGTACTTTTCTTCATTTATGTGAATGACATATTCTTGTTTACCATATTTATTGGTATTTTTCACAACGCTGGATTTAAGTTGTTATTTTGTCTGAAAATGTCGCCCCCCCAGCGCAAAAGAGTGCAACGTCTTTCAAAAGTCGGGGAAATTCTGCTCTGGTGTTGAATAACAAGAAGAAGAAGAAGAAATGACGTGAACTTTGAGGATAATCCCTGCGACGCACTGGGAGTCACAGATTAAAGTGGTGTCATGTTGTATTTTCGCAGCACCTGCTGATGAAGCGATGAACGCCGGTGAACGACGTCGTCTCTGACGCACACAGAATATAAAAAACACTGTTAATAATCTTTTAAAAACCTTCTTCTTCTTCTTCTTCTTGCTCCCACAGTGGGAGCAGAGGCGGATCTGTGGAAGTCATCAGTGTCAGGTGGCCGACGCGGGGACGGAGACTTCTCACGCAACACTTTGAAGAAGACATTTAATATTGTGATTATTATTGTTGCTGCTCGCAGGTCAAATCATTTCCATGTGGAGTTTTTAAATAACCATAAAATATAACTTTTGATTTATCTCATTGTAAAAATCTGACATTTCAGTTTGTTTGATTAGATTATTTAACATTTGAGATAATTTTCAACTTGACCACAAAAAAATATATCAATAAATAATCAACAATCAATGAAACACACTCAGCTTCTCGATTAAAAAACTAGAAAAAGTAAGTTGTAGGATTAAGTTCTCACAGGACACCAGCAGGTGGTGCTAATGAGCCTTTCTGAGTGTATGGAAATAAAAGGTTGTGTTGAAAGTGAAGGTTTAAATAATCTAATGCTACAGATTCAATCAAATGTAAATATCTACATTTACATTCAGCACGTCATTTCAATTAAGCTGCTTTATACTTAAATAATGTGTGTGTTTTATTGCATTCTTTTCATTCATGGGAAACACTTTAAATAAAAAATACTTTTCTTTCTTTTTATAAAATTGATGACTAGATGTTATGATTTAAATCAATCAGTCAGGGCGTTACAGATTCAAATGGAGTAAAGTGTTTCTTCTCATTGATGGTCTTTGATCCATGTAATAGACATAATCTGCCACTAGGTGTCAGTGTTTTATTGGAAATGAAACGTCCAGCAGATTTGGAGAAAATTAGGAGTTAATTTATATTTACCACCATTAGATGTGTATGTATGAACACACACACACACACGTGTAAATATGTACTATGTGTGTGTGTGTATATCTATATATATACACACACACATTAATATTTTAAAGTGTATTTTTGTTGTTGCTGTTAACTAACTGGGCTTTGTGAGCTTTGTTATTACATTTGATTGTAATAATGAATGAATGAATTCATCATAAAAACTAAATTGCGATTATAAATTATTTCTCAGCCAATTACTAATTAATTTAAATGGATTAATTCATATATTGGACACTTTTTCAGTTGATGATGAAAAAAAAATGACGCAAAGGAAACCTTGAATAACGCATAATCACTATTTAATTCACCAGTTTAATGGACATTTTCAAAATAAAAGTCTATAAAGTAAAAGGGAAAATAACTTTTATGATCAATAACTGATAAAAAGGTGATGAGTAATTACGTTATCGATCCGTTAGTGGAGCTCGTTTGGAAATAAATGATAATGATGAGGAGGAGGAAAGTTTGTCGATGACAGGAAGAGGAGGGAGAAGCGGAGGGAAGAGAGGGGGAGGAGGAGGAGTGGGGACACCGTGTGTCCCGCCGCCGCCGCAGCATCACCACCACGCACCAACTTTCTGCACCGCGTCTCCTCGTGGATCGCGTGATGCGCACAGACGCGTAAACTTTTCCTCGCGCTTCGTGGTTTCCACGCGGAGGACGCGCGCTCGCTCGCTCGCTCGCACGCTCACACACTCGCTCCCTGTCTGTCTGATTTTGTGGGAATATACCTTTAGAAAAGTATCGGCGCGTGCCGTTTCTCCTCCTCCTGTGCGTGGGATTTTATTTATTTATTCTTCTGTGTCTTTTTGTTGGTTTTAAAGTGGATTTTTCGGTAGTGTGTGTGTTTTTTGTTTTTTTAAACTCTCTTTCCTGAAAGAAGAAGAAGAAGGAGAAGAAGAGGAGAAAGAAGAGGAAGAAAAGTGGAGGTGAAGTGAAGACGAGGCTGAGGAGACACAAGTGTGGGGTGAGTGTTGACCATGTGCAACATTTATGATCCTTAATTCACTCCGTCCTCATACTTTTCATTCATGAACTCTTTCGCTTCTACACGTTTTTCCCGGGTCTTTTATTGTGAAAAACGGTGAAAATGATGAGAAGAGTTTGTCAGTCTGATGCTGGAGGAATGTCAGGAATGTGCAACCTGATATTTCAAAGTTCATTCTTTTTCTCTTAAACTAAAAAAAACATAAAACAACTTTTTAAAGTGTTTTTTTTTTTTTGATTGATTTCTCCTCGGGTAAAATAAATAAATAAATAACGGCTTTATAATGTGTGACCATAAACTAAATAAAAGTAGCAGCAGCAGCAGAAATGGTCGGTTGCGTTTGATTAGCATGAGAAAAACAGTTTTTAGTGCATTTGCCTTTGTGCAGGATGAAGAGTTGCAGCAGCCAGAGAGGGAGCACAGGGGGGGTGAAGAAATAATGGGGCCCCTTACATTATTCACCGTGACATGTGTGTGTGTGTGTGTGTGGCATCTGTGACGCTGATGTCACTTTCATCCTGAGCCGGGCCGAGCCGGACCGAGCCCAAACCTCCACAACACTTCCTCCTTGTTAATGATTCAAATCTGAGTTTTTAAGCTTTAATGAAAAAAGGAAGAGAAACGATGAACTGAAGAGAAAGAAAGGAAGGAGTCTGTCATGCAGGGAGCGATAAATGTGAATTGGAAGTGAGTAAAAAACGTCCCGCTGTGACGACTCAAAAGTCTCTTATCCCACAAAACAACAAGTCCACACCAATTACAGCGAGCGGCCTCGGGGCACTTGTTCCAAACACCAGCAGAGAAGAAAAGACACACACACACACACACAGGGTTTATCCGTCACACACTCACACACATTCAGCTTCACGCTCAACAAACAACCTGAGAAAAAGCTGAAAAGTGTTGAAACATAAAGAGGAACAACCACATCAAACACCACGTGAGAATGTGAGAGAGAAAAAAACTCTCAGTGCTAAAGATTCTGTGAAATCCTTCAAATTCAGACGTCACTGCGTGATTTTTCAAACGTCTAAATGACTCAAAAACTGAAACTGCTGAAACATAAAAGACATCAAACACAACGTCTCAGTGCTAAATTGAGAATGTGAGAGAATAAAAAACCTGCCGTGTTTTCTATTGACTTACTGAAACATAAAAGCAACGATGAGCTTTCATTTTCATTTATTTGTTCACCTAATGATTTACTGCTAAAGATTCTACAAATTCTTGTCTTTATTTTAAGTGAGACAAATAAAGGTTTATATTCGTCACTTATTAAGTTCCCGCAGATGATTTAATCATAAACTTCCTGTTAACAAACTGAATATAGATTCATTTTTATTTAATGAGCTTTAAATCACAGCGTCAGATAATAAATAACCTGAGGAAAGTGTTTTATTTTTACTCTCAGCGTAACGGCTGATTTGTGAGGATTCAATGCTTTTTAAAATGCATCAATTCATAAACATTTTGATTTATTTGTCACTGACAAACTGAAAATCACATGTAATTATGGGACTTTCTCAGACTCAGGGAACCATTGATAAACCTTTTAAAGACAATTTTCTGTTTCTATTAAATAATGAATAATAATAGTTGAAACACTAACCACTCCATGGGAAAGTGTGAGAATTAAAAGCAAAGACCAGACTAGATTTTTAATAAATTCTCATTTAGTCAGTTTCCCTGATAAAAATCTGAAAATCATACTGTCATTTCTACAGTAAAGACCTTTAAATTAAGTTTTTAAAAAGATTTAAATCACAGCATAAAATCCAAACTTCCTGTGTAAAAGTGCAGGTTTGTGATGATTTGTTTGTAATTTCAATTATTTATCACATGGTGTGTTTTACATGCTGTGAGAACTTCATTTTAAATAAACCAGCTGATAAAAGTGGAATTACTTTACAGCAAAGATCACTTTACATTCCCCTGTTTTTAGTCACTGACTTGTGTCGTTTGTGTTTGTCGCTGACCTCCGATCGTCACCGGCAAACAAGTTCACGAGCGACTAACGACTGACGTTTCGGTCGTCGTAAAAGTTTCTGTGGAACTTTTTTAATGACACGAGGAACACGCAGAGATTATATATGATGAAAACACACACAGATAATCAAAGGTTCAGAAGCTGCTGGGACCTTCAGCTCTGGCTCTTCTCTGTGTATCAGCTTTGATGCGTCTGTTAATTAACTCCTGAAGGGACCAGAGCAACGCCACGCTCACGCCTGACAGCAGCACGCACACACACTCGAACACACGCGTGCGGGAGACACGCACGATGACACTTTGACACTTTGTTGTGAGTGATTCCAGATCAGTGTGTCCAGTGATCACGCGACGTTTATCGCAGCGTTCTCGCTGATCACCTCGCGCAGCGGTGACGGCGGCGGCAGCATCTTGGTGAAGAGGCTCGGCGTGTTCGTCATGTGACAGGCGGCGAAAGTGAAAACGCGCTGTGCCAAACCACAGACGCATCAACTCACAGAACCTTTTTTCTACCACATGTCGTCCCAGTGGAGACATGTGGTTTTCTTTAGTAATCAACGCTGCACTTCTCCTCTTCTCCACCCAGACCTCGTCTTTCCCTCCGCTCCATCAGACCTGGAGGTCAGGAGCAGTCTCTCTCTCTCTGTGGTGTCAGGGTCCGGGGGACAGATTTCATCCTGGGGGCCCCCGGAGGTTCAGTGACACGCTGTCAGTGACGGGGGCCTCTGCAGGTTTTCCACTGTGTCAGTGGAGATTAGCTGTGAGGACCAGAGAGGTTCTGCTCTGACCTGACACGGATTATTAAACCTTTTTTTAAACCACTGCAGTTCACACTCATATTTACAATATTAACATATTGTGTGGGTTTAATGAACTGCAGTGAGCAAATTAAGTTTAGTTTCTATGTTTTTCGTAGGAGAAGGAAGACAAAAGCTGCTTTTTTTATTGTTAGTTATGAGTTTTGAAAAATAGCAAAGGTTAAAACACCAATTACATTCTGACTTGACTGCCTGAGCAAGGCAATAATGCAGTATTATACTATGAGAGTGGGCTCCATCACAGTACCACCATCACCAACTAGTATTTTTACTATTTACTAAGTCAGTACACACACACACCCCATAACCAGTTAATGACAAACACTAACCTTAACCATAACCAAAATTCAAATCTTAGTCCTGAACTTATTAAGCTCCTCAGAAAATTTGGTTCTGCCTCATTAGGACCAGATTTTGGTTTCCATGAGGACTTACTGGTTCTGATTATGACAGAAAACACACACACACACACACGCTGCAGTTATTTAGCACTAAAATGAGTCAGTGTGTTGTGTTATTGTGTTGTTATAGTGTGATGTTGTGTGTCCCTGTCCTAGTGTTTGACATGTAATTCTGTTGCTATGGAAACATGGACATTGCAGTTTTTAATGCAGTAATGTTATAAACGTAGTGTGTGAGCAGAATCTGCTGCATCATAATAAAAAGACTGACTCATTGTGTGTGTGTGTGTGTGTGGACACACAGGAAGTCACTGGTCCAAACTGTGGCTGTAAAACACACCATTTGGCCAGAGGTCAGAGGTCAAAGCAGTGGGGGGGGGAATGAGGTTCACACGTTTAAACTAGGGAGTCTGATGGGATTTGACAGTGAGGGAATCAAACTAGCAACCACCCAGCTTTAAGTTGGGCACGGCCTCTGCATTCATAGTGCAGTAAGTTAGTCTGTGCTGTGAGCGCCCCCTGCTGCTTAGAACCAGCCTGACATATCATATCAATGTCTATGATGTCTTATGAACGTGTTCACGTCTTTATCTCAACAGGAAACTTAAAGTTTGTAAACCACTCACTCTCCCACACCAAAGTCCATGGAGAAAATCAGTGATTTTAGCTCGCAGGGACACGGGAGCTGCTGGTCTACTGCTGCCTCGTGTGGTCACTTTGTGTCACTGAGGTCAATCTGAACAAAGGATTTTAAACACAGACTTTCACAAAATGACACATTTGAACTTAGTGATGGAGGCAGCAGTGGATCAACAACTCCTGTGTGCTGTGATATTAAAATCACTGATTTTCTCTATGGGCTTTGGTGTGGGAGAGTGAGTGGATTAAAGAGTGGCACAAACGTCAATAACCTACACACTTAAAAAATCCCTGAACTCTACGTTAAAACATGTATAAAGTAAAATGAGGGTGTGTGTGTGTGTGTGTCACTCACAGTTGTCACATCTGTTACTTGTTGTCGAGGGCGGGAGGAGCAGCTCAGCCACAGGATATTGAACATCCTCTCCCTTTGCTCTGCTTTGAGTTTCAGTCGTGGGATTTTCTCGCCGCTTCCTCTGTAGTCCAGAGTTTGGGAAGTCAGTATAAATCCAAATGTCACTGTTAGCCCCTATTTGTGCATTCACTGCTCGTACAATAAACAACCCTCGTTCGGTCGGAGCTGTATTCTATTTTAGACTCGCCACCGACCTGGGCTTCTTTTATAGGATAGCCATTATTCAAAGGAGAATAGGTGCAGGGCCCAACCATAAATTCCAGCAAGTGGCCCTTGGAAAGGAGTTCGTGGCGAGGAATTGACTGCACGCTCTGTGATTTTACTCTGGTACGCTGTGACCTTTTGAGAGCAGACAGAGTCGTTTGTTTGCTTGACAAGAGCGGCTCTAATAATTCAGGAGGACAGCGGCTGCTGTAATACGCGGTGATGAGCCAAACGCTGCTTCTGTACACCGGCTACACCTCTGCAGGCAGAGGCATTTGTTTTCCTGACGCAGGGGGAAACCCTCACACTGCAGCGCACGTTTGCGTTCCATGAGTCGCAGAATAACCTTCCGCCGGAATAATATATATATCCTGCGTGTCTGTGAGCGTTTGTGGGCCCTTAGTTAATTTACAGAGGGTCAAAGGTGTTTTCTCCTGGTGACTTACTCTGATGTTTCTGGGTCCATCCCAGGAGGAAGTCAGTGTGGAGCCACAGCAGCCTCACTGCAAACACAGAAGAAGAGGGACGGTGTGAACTTGACACATGATACCAAATATACATTTACATAGAGTACATAGAGACAAGAACTGGCTGCACACAGTTTTCTATTCACATATCTGGATCAGATGCTTTCACAACAGCAGTAGAAAGTTCAGAACATCCACATGACGGGGTGGAGCCTGAGATTTTACGAACATAATGTAGAATTGTGACCCGGGAGTTGGCAGTAGAACATGTCCAGACTTTAAATTCTGCTGCATTTTCAAGCTCCTGTAATGGTTCGAAGTTTGAAAATACAATTAATTCAGTTTTTGCTTGAAAACGTTAGGGCTGTGTTTAAGTGTGGACAGACAGAAAGTAAGACATCTGTAAAAGATGAGGCATGCTACACTCAAACTTAAAAACACAAGATTTAAAACTGCATTTAGTGTGGACAGGCATAATCTGAGACTTTTGGAGACACGACATGAGCAAAAACAATCTCACTGTCAGCTTCAGTTTCATGTGGATCTGGTCGTCCACGGCAATTAACTCAGACACACTCCATCTTTATTTGTTTTTGATTGGGAAAAAAATAAAAAAATAAGACCATGTGTGTGTGTGTGCTTGAACAAACAGCCAAGAGTCCATGCTCTTCTCTGCATGAGTCGACAGAATAAACAGTCATTGATTTCACAACAATGACTCAACAGAAAAGCTGAGGAGGAGGAGGAGGAAGGAGGAGAGGAGGGGGGTTCCTCTGAAGTAGCCCCCTTAAATAACCTTATTGTAAGGATCTCTTTGTCGGCCATTATACTGAAATGAATCATTGTGTGGCCTTTGAGAGGAGCCTACTGTCAACAGAGGGAGGTGACGCTTAATTACACCACTAACTGAGCTATTGACTCACTAACCTGGTTATTAACAACCACCACTGCAAGTCACTTCACTTCAGCTCACTCCTGAGTCAACATTTCAACAGCAAGAAAAAACCCACTAACATCCCACTGCAAGAAAAACAGTTACCGAGGGAGTTTACAAATGAAGATCTAAAATCAATATAGCACTTTTACTCAACCAATGATCCAGTACAAAATAAAGTACTTGCTCCATTTAAAGGTTTTTGTATGTAATTAATCAAACAGAGGCCAAAATCTATAGATATATTTATACTGGATATCATGGTCATTTTAATGCGACACTGAGATTTTGACATTAAAGGTCTTTGCACATTGCATTGTGAATAATTAGAAGGAAAATGCAAACAATTTCAAGTTGAATTTAGATGCATTCTTGGCAAAAGTGAAAACTTTGACAAACAAAATCATCCCTACATATATATATATATAATATAACAACATAATATTAGGAATATAACTAGTTTGCAATAAAAATACTTCACGATACAGGGAACAGAAACTGAAGCTTTTAATTTAGTGTGGATGAACAGAAACTGAGGCTTTGAATTTAGTGTGGATTGACAGAAACTGGGACTTTTAATTTAGTGTGGACAAACAGAAACTAAGGCTTTTATTTTAATTTGGATAAATAAACTGAGTCTTTATTTCGTAAACTGCTGTGTTGTACTTTCGGGATGGGGAAATGGGACTGGGTCTTTTATTTTGGTAACTGTTGGGTTGTGTTTTAGTGTAGACAAAGAAACTGGGTCTTTTATTTTGTAAACTGCTGGGTTGTGTTTTAGTGTGGACGAATTGAAACTGAGTCACAAAAGATAAAAATTATAAAAATTGCAAATAATTTCAAGCTCAACATAATATTAGGATAATAACAGTAGTCATGATGCAGGGTTTTTTGTTTTTTTAATCTAATATAAATATAAAGATGACCACCTTTTAAAATAAAACTAAATATTACATTCTGGATTATTACAAATTTAAGTTTACTTTAATAGTAAAGATAGTTGTGGACTAATTAAACAGCAGTAGTTTGAGTGCTGGCAGCAGACAAATGTGTGAACAGCAAATGTTGCCTGACTAATCTTGATTTGTGAGGACAGATCAGAGACCTGCGAGCGTGAAAGACCACCATTATGTGCCTCATATATCACCTCAACTACAGGGGCTTCTGGGTGTGTGTGTGTGTGTGTGTGAGGTGAGGGACTTCCCATGAGGCTTCACTCTCCTAGCCTCTCACACCTGTTACACTGATTCATCTGCAGCAATAAAGACACCAGGCTGAGCTGTCAGTCAGAGTCACAGCTTTGTTAAAGACGCAGTTAAGTCATTTACTAACTCACGTGTGTGTGACCTACAACGCAAACTTGTTACACACTCGTCCTGAAAACACGAGGCCGCAAATCTGACCCCTAAATACACTGACACTGATCGCTGTAACAGCTGTTTACAAGGTCAAAAGACTCCGCAGCCGCTTTTACACAAGCAGGTCACAATTACACGTCAGGAGAGGCGACTGCGTTTATCTGAAAACTGCCAGAGACTTTTAGTTTGGTAACTGCTGGGTTGTGTTTTAGTGTGGACAAAGAAAATGTGTCTTTTATTTTGTAAACTGCTGGGTTGTGTTTTAGTGTGGACAAATATAAACTGAGTCTTTTATTTTGTAAACTGCTGGGTTGTGTTTTAGTGAGGACGAACAGGGACTGAGCCTTTAGTTTGGTAACTGCTGGGTTGTGTTTTAGTGTGGACAAAGAAAATTAGTCTTTTATTTTGGAAACTGCTGGGTTGTGTTTTAGTGTGGACAAATATAAACTGAGTCTTTTATTTTGTAAACTGCTGGGTTGTGTTTAGTGTGGACCTAATATAAACGAGTCTTTATTTTGTAAACTGCAGGGTTGTGTTTTAGTGAGACCTAACAGGGACTGAGCCTTTTAGTTTGGTAACTGCTGGGTTGTGTTTTAGTGTGGACAAAGAAAATTAGTCTTTTATTTTGAAACTGCTGGGTTGTGTTTTAGTGTGGACAAATATAAACTGAGTCTTTTATTTTGTAAACTGCTGGGTTGTGTTTTAGTGTGACTAATATAAACGAGTCTTTATTTTGTAAACTGCTGGGTTGTGTTTTAGTGTGGACAAATATAAACAGAGTCTTTATTTTGTAAACTGCTGGGTTGTGTTTTAGTGTGGACTAATATAAACAGAGTCTTTTATTTTGTAAACTGCTGGGTTGTGTTTTTAGTGTGGACCTAATATAAACTGAGTCTTTTATTTTGTAAACTGCTGGGTTATGTTTTAGTGTGGACGAATATAAACGGAGTCTTTTATTTTGTAAACTGCTGGGTTATGTTTTAGTGTGGACGAATGGAGTCTTTCGTGTTCATGTTGGTTTGATTGATCTTGTGATGTTTGAGTCTAAATGGCCGATGGTTAACCACAGATCTAACTTTGCTGGTCTTGGACTAAATCCAGTCTAAGCTTGTGGTTTAAAACTATACAGAGAGAAAACCAGATGTTCCCAGATGTTGGATTTCAAGTCTTTAGAAGAGAATCTGAGGAGCATCGTGGATCCTGAGTGAAGAAAACTCACCGGGCTTTGAAGATAAAGTTGTATTGTTCCAACTGTTCGGCCCACAAAGCCCTTCTGAAAAGCTCCGGCAAAAAGGTCAATAGTCAAATAAACTTTGATGACATGCGAGCAAAGACCCCCGCCTCTTCATCCCCTGTCCCCTTTAACCCCCAGAACCCCCTCCTGAGCCCCCACCGACCCCCACAGCCTCACTGGCAGAAAGCAAATTGAGTCGTGAAAGGCGGGGGTTCAACCGTCGCATGGAGAGTGAGCGGCTTTTCAGGAGAAAATCCTCCGACATGTTTGTCCCACGCTTCAGGATCAACTCACACGACCACGGAAGATAAACACCACCGTGTGATTTCTTTAAGTTCACACTAAAAACAAAAGCCTGCACTTTATCTCACTAACTTTATTGTGAAGTCCCATGAGTAAAATCATAAGATGGTGTGCAAAGCTCAAAGTAAAATCTAATAAATGCTAACTGAAAGTCACTTTAAACATCACCATGGTTGGCAAAGAAGCCTTTGCTTGATAAATAATTGAATTAATGTCAAAATAATATGTTAAACTTCAATACAGAGTGTGTTTTTGTGACAAGGCCTTGAGTCCTAAACTAACACTTCCTCTTTTGTTTGGCTTCCAGAGTCCGCTGGCCATGGACACGTCAGCGTCCAGGGCCGCCGAGAAAAAAGACAAAATGGACGGGAATAGTTTCGGAGACCTCGCGAAGAAACCCTCACCATCAGAGACGAGAGGTAAGGCGTACGTTCTCTAGATCTAGAAGTCTCTGACGTGCTGAGCCAAGGGGCGAAGAGGTCGGGACCAGCGCGACTGATGAAATATGCATTTCAAAGAGCACCGGCTGTGGTGTGAGCCGGTGCTCGTGGCTCTCCTCGGGCCTGATCAGGTGCGAGCAGCAGTCAGAGGTGACTTACACTGGATTTCTGACAGGAATCCTGAAAGAGCATCATTAATGTGGATGGAGACAGGCGGAGGAGTGTGGCACCGTTTAAACGCTGATGAACAGGTGACATGACAAGAGAGGGGGGGGGGGCTTGAGGGCAGGTGAGAACGAGTGTTTGTGTTGTTGAACTAAATGAAGAGTAGCACTGATCCTCTCTCACTGGGGAGGAACACGCACAGAAAGAGAGAATACATGTTTTAAAGATGTCAGCCGACGTGTGATGAAAGCTCAGCATAATGAGCCTCAAAGACCTGGTTCTTACCTCCAGAGTAAAAAGAGGCGAGGACGACGAGGAGCTTCAGAGGCTGACAAAGATGCAGAGTGATGGGGCCGCCCTTGAAATGGAAATTAAATGTGTGATTTAGTGACATTTTTACTCTTTAATGAAGGACTTGGTGGCCTGCCATTAGAAAGAAACACTCATTCATCGATAAAGAAGGAACAAACGGAGCCCGAGCGCGGGCGGCGAGCCAGAAAAACGCGTTCCCAGGAACAGATCTGGAGCGAGTCGGCGGATCAGTGGCACCGCCGCTCTTTTCATGAAGAACTCAGGGGCTCGACATGATGAAGAAATCCAGAGCATCAATGTAGGACGACGTTTCTTTACACAGACGTCTTCAATATTTGAACAAAGCTGAGAGACACATGTACAGTTCCCATGATGCCTCAGTGGTCACATCAGTGTGTGATTGTTGTGATGTTTGACTCAAACCCAGAATATCCTGTCCCGGTAAAAAGAAAAATAATGTAAGTGCCAATATTGAAATTATTCTAGACCACGCCTCCTTCAGACCCGCCGAAACTTGGTTGTCACAAATTGAACGAAACAATCTGTTGGTAGGAGAAACTCAAATACACACTTTTAAATACATGATTCAAATATTTACATGCTTCTCAAGCTGAAAATGAACCTTCTATGAATGAACCTCTTTCTATTCAACTCTAGACCTCTAAGGTGGGGGAAGGAGCGAAAGGTTGTAACCATTATTCCCAGCCACTAAATTCTCGCATTACATGACTCTCGTTACTTTGACCCTAAACTCAACCTCGTGGTGTATTTATTATATTTTTGTATATTTATACACGGCAGCTGTGGAGTTGTTAATCTTCTCTTACCTAAAATAATAACTCTTCCTCTCTATCAGCCTCAGTATTTTAATCTTTAAAGAAAAAAAACAAAAAACAATAACCGGTTCCTGTCTTTTACCAATCAGATATCAGCATGTGCTAAAAAACCAGACTGGTGTGCCAGTGCGTGGCGACAGAGCAATTACTTATCACAGTAATATGCATTATTATGCCAGTGTCCGGCTCCTGATAAGTGAATATGCAGCTGTAGAGAGTGAGGGAGGAGGAGGAGGATGAGACGAGGTCCTTGAACCTGAGCGGGAGAAGCCGACGATGCTAATATATCGCTGCCGCCGCCGCTTTTACTGTGGGTGAATGCTTTACTGTCGGCGTCAGAATCCCTGTCACCTAAGTCATGCCCACCTCTGAGCCTCTGTGTAACAGCCCGCCCTGTTTTATATTCCCGTCTCACGTTATTTATTTAGAACAATTTCCTCTCTATCAAAGGACATGGCTAATGCCGAGTTTTAATATGTTATTTACACATAAAAACAAGCTATTTACAGCGGGGTCTACGCACAGAAGGCAGGGAAAATGAATGGGCCCCCACGCCCCTCTCCGATCTGTTATATCACAGTTTAACAATCTGGATTGCTAATAGAACCATTTATCATGGAGCGGTCATTTATTTTATGTGAGCGGCCCAGGTCCTGTTCCCAGAGGCCTATGGAAATGAAGCTCAAGTGAGAGTCACTTTGTTTAAAAAGTGGAGACGCCGCGCTACGACTCAATTAGAACGGACCCAGGTGCCGCAGACGCCGCAGACGCTACTATCTGACCATCAAACCTCCTTCCTGCTCCGTACACCCTGTTTTTTTACTCGGGAGTGAAGCTTTAGAGGAACACAATTAAACTCTGGCGTTGTGACTCTTGGACTTGTTATGCGAGACCTGGCTGAGGTTTCTCCTCCCGCTGGCCGAGCACCGAGGCTCCGCTGCCCGGTTAATAGATTCAAACGAGCGGCTGTATTTCCTGTGACAGCTCACATCTGTCTGCTCGCACGGGCCGAGCCACGGCGCTCAGATTTACACCAGCCCCGGGACCTTTGTAATTTCACATCCGTGCCTAATAACCGAAGGCATTTACAGTGAAAATATGAGCAGAGAGATGACGATGAAGAACGTGTCAATGCCGAGAACGAGAGAACCGCCCGTTTGTTATCAGAGATTAAAGTTTCGTTCAAAGCAGAAATACTGATCGGGTAAATTCAGAGTTATGGCCTTTGCAGATTCTTTTTTATTAAAGGCAATTTCAGGTAAATGTGAGGGGTGGAGCTTAAGTTGTCTACCTTCTGGCCGTAAAGGTTAACAGAAATTTGCAGAGGAAGCTGGCTTATGAAAAATGTCCAGAGTGACTTCTGTAGGTGTTTCTCATACAGACGATTTCAAGTTTTAAACCAGCGCAGGCATCACACTACTCTATTCATTTAATCTAATTTGGCCTCTTTCGTGGATTAAAAACTGGATTAATAGAAGATTTCTAGTCAAAAAGGTAAGTTCTGCTGTAGCACAGGATCTTTATGAGGCTTCTCACACTCATGTACGTGGACTTCGTTGTTGCTCAGAAGTTGAGGTTCAAAGGTCATTTAGTGCAGGTCATCGAGAGCGCTCGGTCCATGTCACATGATCTTCAGCGGGTTCCAAGGTCAAGGATGAGCGTTGAAGCTTAAAATTTAAACCAGAATAAGTCATGAGTCACATGAGAGGAGAGAAAAGAAAAAAGGAAAAAAAAGAAAACGTGATCTTCTGTTTCGTTTTAGCAGATTTAAAATGAACACTGAAGTTTCTTATATTTTAATACGCTCAGGTTTATTCTTAGGCCTGATTTGAAAACCAAATTATGGAATCTGAAAAATGTGTGGCCTTTACATCTGTCACTGATGCAGATTTTCTTTTAGTGAATATTTTAGTGGGAGCAGCGAGTGTGGGACTCTCTCTCTCTTTCTCTCTTTCTCTCTCTCCGTCAGTGTCTGTAAACTAGGCCAGGGGAAACGACTGGGTGCTGCTAATGATTTGATTAACTGGCTTTGGTGGCTCCTGACATACATCTTGCTGAGAGTGAGTTTGTCATTTGCGAGGGAGATTGATGTGCGGAGCTCAGCGCACCGACGCCTCCCCCCCCCCAGACTCCCTCCCTGGGTTCCTCCCTCCATCCCTCCCAGGTCTTTCTGCTGAGTCTGGCTGGTCCGCAGGGAGGGAGTCTAAGTACTTAGCGCCTCCTAGGTTGCCCCAGGACACACTGGGTGGGGGGCTGCAGAGGGGCGGCAGACCTAAACAGGCTCAGTATTCCCCCGTTTATGTCTCTAGAGGTGGAAAACACACATTTTTCAGGAAAAGTGAAGATTATTCCTCCATAAAACACTGTTATCTGTTACCAGTTTGTTGAGTTATGATTTAGTTTATTGATAAAAATCATTGCACGCGTGTTTCTGTTCTGGCTTTAAATGCATTGGATTTAATTTGGATGTTTAATGTGGAGGGAAATGTTTTGCTCTAAATCTTTTAGGATAACCGGTTTCCCGGAAGCTTTAGTCTTGTTGTTGGTTATTGGTTAGTTCTAGCATTAACCTGGCCTCAGGTTCAGTGTGAACACACCTTTACCGCTGATCATGTCTGGCTGTTAGACAGATTTTCCGTATATTTTCCAGTGTTCAGTTGTAGACTGTGGTTGTTCTTGGTGAAACAGCACTGGTGTGTTGGTGCTGTCTTGTCCCTGAGCTGGGCCTCATTTAAACAGCACAGAGGCAGAAAAGAGAAAAGAGCTGCCGCCCCCCCGCCCCCTTCATCTTCCTCTTCTTCCTCCTCCTCCTCCTCCTCCTCCTCCTCCTCTTCTCAGGAAGATTAGTGGCCGTCCTCTCGGAGTAGGATGTGGACCCTGAGCCTTTTTTCGGACACATTTTTCTCTGCCAGCGGGCCCTGACCCCCTGAGTGCTCCCTGTGCAGCTCGCTGGTTTTGTGATGGGAGCGTTCGCACGCGGCCGGCATCAATTACTCACTGTCCACTGCCCCCACTTTACCGGCCCGATAAAGAAATCTGTTCTTATCACAAAGCCACCTCTTTTAAAATACTATTTACACAGCCCGGCCCGTCTTCATTCATCTAACGGAGGAGCCTTTGTCACCGCACTCACATAAATCCCATTGTTTTCTAACGGGGCAGCTTGGCCCACAGCTCTGCTCTGACTGTATATTATTTTAATCTAAAGAAACTAAAAGACCAAAATGTATCAGAACACCTGACTTCAGGAGACTCATGCCTGGTTTACACCACAGTGAGTGGGTATCGCAGGTCGCTGCACACGCTTTTCTTCTCTGGTGAGTCAATGTCACAAATAAACTACAGCTCTGTTTCCTGCATTTCAGTTTGCAACGTGTGGTATAGAGTCCATATGTGAGTCCACAGCACACACACACACACACAGAGTCTGGACTAATGCTGCTCCTCTTTACAAACAATCAGCTTGATGACTTTCCAAGATGCCCTCGTCTTCAGTTTTATCTGAAGTTTGAAGTTTGAGTCAGGAGTGAGGCCGGCGGAAGAAACCTCGAGATTAGATAAAAAGAAAAAAAAAAGTTTTTTTCTTACAGTATAATTTAATCTACTTAAAGACAGGGAGCAGATGACTGGATAAAAATCAACTTCCTTCTGCACTCAGGCTTGAACAGCGTGATTAAGGCAACTCTTAAAAACATGGCCTACATATTCTACATCAACCTCAGTAAACATAGAGTTCACGTCACAAAACCCTCTGATTTTGACACTTTTGACACTCTGCTCTCCACATAAAGCACCGGAAAGACACTGAGGCATCTCATGTTGAGTTATAACGGATAAAAACGGGACATACATTAAAATTAAAGTGACAGGGGAAAGTGATGTTTGGTTCAATCTGTTTTGGTAAACACAGAGGCCTCTGGTCTCTCTTTAAGTATTGCCGGTTGACTGAAGATATCCCAGCGCTGAAATATGCGACTGCCAGCTCAAGGCAACGTCTCCAGACATCAATCTCTCGCAGCCATTAAGGTTTGCCTGCGCTGATTCCAAAAACAACAGGCTACATTCCTGCAGATTTACAGCTGTGGGGAGTGAGCGGTCGGCAGCGATATATGGATGTTTTAGAGGATTAAGCCAAAACTCCCCCACCTCTTTTCTCTTTTTTTGCTTTCCTGGACTGCAAATGAGTTCTCCACCCCCCGGAGTTCTGGCCTCTGAGGTTTGAGGGCAGGTCCCCAGTTTGTCTGGTTTTAACACGCGGGTTTAAACGCGAGGAACAGAGGCTGCAGTGTCACCGTGAAACCAAAGTGTAAGACGCGAGTGTTTGTGGACCCTTGAATCATCTCTGCCTGTGTTTGATTAAAAACAAAGCGTCTTTACTTTGAAAATGCATCCAGACATTTAAGAAAACAACAACTCAAGAGGAATAAGAATGGTGGAAAGAGCAGCGATAACGAGGATCGTGGAGTCGTGACTAAAGCGTAGAATGACAATCAAACAATCTGCATCCACACTAACACACATCTGCAGTTTTCAGAAAGTTTCAGAAAAGTTCAACTAACGACAAACAACACTGCTGAGTCTCACTGTTGAGACGTGACTGAGACCTCAATCCACACTGCTTCATTTTCATTCAAAAAAGAACTTAAATCCTCCTGTGGATACACCTGCCGTCCACACTAAGCAGGTGTTTTCAAATGCTGCTAGCTCTGTTTTGGGCTGCATTTTGTAGTATGTTTAGTTTCCAAACATCTCAAAGACTTGGAGTGTTCAAATCTTAGCTGCTGAGCTAATGTGGACGGCAGGTGTAACCGTAGCAACAGTAATACATTCTAAAACAAAAACATAGCAGTGTGGATGCAGTGGCAGACTTGCAGTGAACTTTCTCTCCATGCTGCTCTTCAGCAGGAGGGATAAACGCAGTGAAAATTGCTCTGAACCTTTACTGTGAGTTCACCGTCTGAACGCACCCCTAAATATAATAAACACGGAGGGGGACGGCGGGGGAGGGAGGGGGGACAACGGTCTGCAGCGCTTTAAATAAACAGCTTGGGCTGTGGGACACGGCTGGTACGACTGACGTGGTTTTGGTTTTTGCCCAGACAAATGTGCACGAGTCAGAATGAAAACACAGCACATGTGGAGATGCTGTGTGTGTGTGTGTGTGTGTGTGTTAGTTTAACTTGTGACCCACTAAACAAACACAGGGATCAGTGTGTGTGTCACTGTGGAGGCCATGTTGTAATGAGCTCATAGAGCAGTGTGTTAAATAAACCTCTAAAATAAACTCACACAAACACTGCAGGTTTGCACTTGAATATGTATACGTGGGATCAAACAAAAGTAATTTAAGTTGTTTATTTTAGAGTCAAACGTGTTTCAGCTGACTGACACGTGTCGAAAAGTTGATGTTTCAATCCAGATTATTTTAGTTTGAATATAAATACACATAAAAGACATGTAGTGTCACTAAATACTGGTTAAATACAAATGATGGCGTTCAAACTGTAAGAATATGTTCAAAGATATATCACACCAAAGTGATTTTAGCTCACGGGGACACAGGAGCTGCTGTTCTGCTGCTGCCTCGTGTGGTCACTTTGTGTCACTGAAGTTAAGTCTAAATGAAATAATTCAAATTAAAAAAAAAAGAGACATTTGAACTTAGTGGAATATGGAAGAGTTGGGCTGATGAAGATTTTACATCAGATGCACAACTAAAAATGAAAATGTGATGTTGTCTAAATGGGATTAACGCGCCGCTGTGTTGGAAGAAAAGGTTGAGGTCACTCATTAGCTGTTGATTCTCGTGTGATGTAGTTTGGTGAAGGTCAGTTACTCAGTGTTGTCACAGTGTGAGGTAGTGACAGGCCCGCGGCGGTCGCACAGCTGCCGCCTGAGAGCCGCGGCGCTTCAGAAAAAAGTTCCACTGAAATGAGAAGAGGCGGACTAATTGCCTTGTAAGTACTGCAGAAAGCAGCTGGAGATTAGCAATAACAGCTAATTAGCTGGGCTAGAGTGGAAATCAAAGCTCACACGTGAGGATAAACACACGGCGCGGTGTTTGTCTGCCTGTTGTAAATCTTTACGAAGCAGCGGCTCGTCACGTTCGGGGATTTTTAAAGGCTCCGGTCTGAGACACGGCGTGGAGTGTTGTGTTTCCCACTTAACGCCAAAAAGCCAGCGTCTGCACCGCCACTGGCCCATAGCAACCGTTAAAACACCGCAACATATGACTTAGCTCGTTTTACTAATTCAACTCTGAGGAATATTTTCCCTCATAAATGCGCTGAAGTAAGTGGTTCCCTGTTAGCGGGGCCTCATGTTCAACACTCACACAGCAATGAAAGTGATTAGAGACTCAATAAAAGACGTGGAATCCAGGTCTGACACACTGGAAACACGAATAACAACACGAAGGAGGATGGTTTCAGATTAACATGCAGAGGTAACTCATCACCCTTTCACCGTGTCGTGAAAATTAAGCTACACTTTACTGCTCTTGATGCAAAAACCACAAAAAGTCTAAAGGTATCAGGCTGACAGTGAAGTGAAGCATCAGCACTGAATGGAAGTTGAATTTTCCTAGATTTGGAATAATCTTATCATTATTTACACATTTGTGGATGTTTTCTGGATGTTTTTGGATTTTTAGATTTAAATTTCTCAAAAATGTAAATCCTGACTACAGTCAAGTTTTCTTCGGGCACCAAAATCATGATTACATCTGTACCAAGACCATAACACGGTCGGGACATCACTGAACGTCCTGCTCGCTGCCCAGTGCATGCTGGGAAAGACTGCAGAGGTCATTAACATGTCCATGCTGAGTCATAACTGCTTTTAACTTCACTTCTTTTCTGTCATCTGAACTTTTCCGTAATTTTTTTCCTGTAGTGATACTCATCCTGCTCTTAGATGCCTTTTGTTGCCATGGCGATCAGCCTCCCCCCCCCTCCCCCCCTCGTCTCCTCCCTCTCTGTCCGACTGATGGACTCCCTCTTTGTACTTTTGCAAAGAAGGGTGGAGATGAGACATTCCCATCGTCTGACTTTGCCTCAAAAACGAGCTCTGTGTCACACGCAAAGGATTCTGGGAGTAACCTGAAGGTTTTAATGAAGCAAAACTTCACGTTTAAAATACTGGAAACACTGACTTAATTGTTTGAAAATGATTATTGGAGGAAATAGAGTAAACGATGTGTGACTGGTGATTGTTTTCCAGCTGTTTGGATCAACACGTTGATTAAACGCAGGCATTTATGAGAGCAGTGAAACACATTTTTACCATTTCACTGTTTTTAATGAGGATGTTGGTCAATCTGTGACCTTATAAAGTTTTGATGTGCAGAAACACTCTCATTCAGAATCAAATCTGCGTCCTCCCACAGTTACCTCACCGTCGTGACGTGGGTGTAACGGCGTGATTGTTGCTGTCGGAGAAACACGATCGCAGCCGGCATGAGAAACCTCAGCGGGTGTCGTCAGACTCCGCCCACTCCCGCTCTCCCTCCACAAACCCCTGAGCCGAGCTCTTGTTTCCTAATCACGGTCTTCTGTCAGGAGGAGGCTTCATGCTGAAGGATTACAACCACCAACAGACTAAATTAACTTTGTTTCACTCTGTTTGGTTGCGTGTTATTGAGTTTTGTCTCTCAATCTAAATCTATTTGCAGAGTTTTGTTTCACCACAGGAAAGAAAAGATTTTTTATTGTGATTATTTTGTAACGATGATAAATAATTTACGGGAGTTGTATCTCATGTTTATGACTTAACATCTTATAATTAAGATCTTGTGATTTAACAACAGTTTCTTAATGATAAGAATTTTATTGCAACGAAAAATCAACAGTAACGATGCAAATAATCACTATTTTTTATTATTAATTGATCTTCTTGATAAATTGATTAGTTGTATTATTAGTTGAAATTGATTGAGGAAGCACTAAACGCTTTTAATTAATTATCAAAATAGTTGTCGTAGTCGATTACCAATCGATGAAGCATCACAGGTCAATTCTCTAATGTAGATTTTGTAAATATTCAGAATTGTCTTGTCATTTTAACAAAAGATCTCCAGTTAAAGACAGATGTGAGTCTCTTTAACAATAAAATTAAACAAAACTTTAAATGTAAACGCAGAGATGACGAAGGTGCTGTTCAGCTGCATCTGCTCCTCCCCTTCGGTCGCGAGGCTAATAGCTCCTTTAGACTAATTGTTGAGGCCGCGTGCTTCGTCTTGTGGCCGTTGTTGGTGTTGGTGCGAGCTAATTAGCCGCTGAAATAAGGTCAGGAAACACCACCTCTTTCTGAATAATTCGGAGGAAACTCATTACATGGGATGTTTAATATTAATCACTGTAATGAGGTGTTTTTTTAATGTTCATTATTATGTAGTGGGAACAAAGTTGAGTGCAGGTTCATATTTAATGTGTCCTTTCATTTCAGGAGATTAGTTTTTCCTCAGAAAGCTTTTGTCGCGCTTCGCTGAGACGAAGCGAGGCGAGGTGAGAGTCACTGTTTAATTGTGCGCCATGCTCTCATTGTGTGAGGCGGCCTCCTCCTCCTCCTCCTCTTCTTTTTTGTGCCTCTACTGCTCAACACTTTATCATGACACACTGCCATGTTTACCACATTTTGTGGCCCTCACCGTCCCTATTCAACTACAGAACTGTGAGGGTCAGAGGTCACCCGTTGGAGGGGAGAGGACGGGCCTAAGTTACACTTCTCGTTCAAAACCAGGGAGCTACGTGTTCTGTGACTGAAAACACTGCTGCTAGAATCAGGGAAAAATCAAGAAATCAAGATTCACCTCATAAAATCTACATCAGGTTAAGTCTATGATGTCTAAAAATATGTTCACATCTTTATTTCACTGTTAGACAGACATTTCCATCAGAAACCTGAAGTTTGTAAAACCACTCACTCTCCCACACCAAACTCCATAGAGAAAATCAGTGATTGTTCATCACAGCACACAGGAGTTGTTGATCCACTGCTGTCTAACAGTGAGAAAAAGACGTATTCTTAACATATGATAGACTTGGACGCAGTGGAGACGTATCTGTCATAAAAAACCTGAATCAGAATTGTAGCCTCTCTCTCTCTCTCTCTCTCTCTCTCTCTCTCTCTCCCTCTCTCTCAGGGTGTAATTCCCTTTTCCTTCCCTTTGAACCTCAGTGGTGAAGTTTGTGTTTATGAAACACTTCACTGCCCTCTGCTCAATTACAAGCCAGCTAAATCAAACTCAACCTAAGTGCCTGTTTATGGGACAGTGTTTGTAACGTGTCATCGCAGCAGGGACAGAAATGGCAGTGGCAAGAGATATCCAAACAAATTATAGTCCAGATCTTTTCATTTTAAAGTTTTTATCTCGGTGTCGTGATTCCCCCTCACAGCTTTGAGATAATGTGGATGGATTTAGTCTTTGCTTTTCTTCTCCTTTCATGGAGCAGATTAAAGGGGTAGTTCACCGTTACTCTCCCACACCAAAGTCCGTGGAGAAAATCAGTGATTTTCAGTGACACAGGAGCTGCTGGTCTGCTGCTGCCTCGTGTGGTCACTTTATGTCACTGAGGTCAATCTAAACAAAGGATTTCAAACACAGAAGTGACAAATAAGACATTTGAACGTCGAGATGGAGGCAGCAGTGGATCAACAACTCCTGTGTGCTGTGATGTTAAAATCACTGATTTTCTCTGTGGGCTTTGGTGTGGGAGAGTGAGCGGTTTACAAACTGCACTTTCCTGTTGGAAAATCTGTCTCACAGCATAAAGTGGGCTCTGTATGACCAAAAATAGCAATAGCACGTTGAAACGCCCTGACCTGCACTCCTCATGTCCTCAGCAGTGGGAAAGTGCTGATCAGGATTAGAAAGTCAATTCTCTTTAGGTTTGTCTCCTTTTCTCTATTGTTTTCTCTCAAGCCGTCGCCCACAAGCTTCTCCTGAGCAGAGAAAGGAAGAAGGAGAGAAGTATTGTCGAGGAGAGGTCATTCTGAAGTGTGTGAGAAGAGGGCTTTTGTGCAGCGTCCACAGCGTGAAGACAAAGGCGGGAGGGAGGGGCGGCGTTCTGACCACACGATCGTTCCTCTGTAGAGACTGAAAGTTTTAGTAGAACTCTAAAGAATGTGACAAAAACATACATTAAATTAAAGATATTCAGACTTTTTTTCGGTGGGAAATTAACGCCGGGCATTGAGCAGAAATCTCCAAGTTTTAAGGATATTTAGCAAATCCTGATCGCGGGACGGGACGACATACTACGCCATAAAAATCCCAAACAATAAGTTGATGCGGTTAAATTCTCATCAGTGGAATAATTGTGAATGGGAATAATCATTAAAATGTCACTTGAAAGTCTTGAAAATAAAGTTTAAATCACCACTTACAGTTGTGATTTTTTTCAATTAAGATTTTTAAAACCATCACATTAACGTTGTAATTATATTGCAACAATTTTTTTTTTTTTGGACAACTTTTACATGTATAAAAACACATTAATTCACATTCTAAATTCAGCAATAATGCACATTTTACGCTTTGACTGATTTTAAACTTCGGCATGGCAAAATAGCACAACAGCGCCTCCCATTGTCAGCCTGTTTATTTGTCATACAAGTCTCTTGGAACCATTTTCTAAACCTAACAGGAAGTCAGCTATTTTGGATTTTGTGGACAGTTTTTGGTGATTCTACATCTTGTTTGTGTAATAATGGGATTATTAATGAGAGAAATAAAAAAGAAGTGAGACTTTCAGGCCTTTAAATGAGCCAAACACTGCGCAGCTGTGATGTCTCCTCCGTTTGTTAGCGCGAGGCCTCGTGTTTTGAGTGCAGCTTCCTGCTGCAGCTTGTGTGCGTCTCTCTCTGTAGAGAAGTGAGGAAGTGGCCAAGGGAGCGGCGCTCCATCATGTCAAACAAACGTGGCCGACAGTAAAGTGAAGCTGGTTAGCGGAGCAGAGCTCGGGGACCAGTGGGGTCAGAAAATAGAGACGCTCCTGCTTCAGCAGATCGTGTCGGGCGAGCAGCCGAGTGTTTATCGACACGGGAGGCGAACGAGTGCTGACGCCACAGCAGCGCGGACCTCCATCTATTTTGGTAGATCGAAGCGGAGGTCCGGGCCCCCGCACAGGCAGGAAGAGACGTCTACTGCTTCCACCTGCGACACATTCATCACATAGAGGCGCATCACTCAAAAGATTCCCCAGTGTTCGTCGTCTCTGGTTGTTTTCCTCTCTGCTCCAACATCTGTACGTGTGGAGGCCTCCGCCTCATTAAGACTTCACAACAAGCACCTTACACTGAGCTAATGTGTGCTCAGGTGTTATTCTTAGCTCAGGTTCTCACCCTCCTTCCTCATTTTGGAGAAGAACTAGGTCTTTGTTTAATTTACAGATGGCCCACTGGAGTAATTTCCCACTCAGCTGCTGGAGTAGAGCGGGGCGAAGCATAATCCCAGGCGCCCCCCTGGAAAGGGTGCCAGCGGGGTAATATGGATGTTAGCTGCGGAGCATGGTGACAGCCCCAGAAGCGACAATTTAATTCATTGTATTTTAATTATCGCTCTCATTCACCAGCGACGAGCCCTTCCTTTGGTTCGCCGCGACAGCGAACCTTTATCACCGGTGCGTCGCCGAAGATAATAAACTTTTGCTTTAAGGTAATTACTTAATCTGGACAAACCTGTGTGTTAAGCAGTGCTATTAAGCGAGGGGGTGATAAATCAAGCGTGCATTGGAGGTGGCTGATTACTCGACGGCGCAATCAGTCTTTGAACCCTCGCCGTCTTTTAAGTACCTAAATTACACAAACAGCATGCTAACAACGTGCTGCCGGTGACACGGCGAGCGGAGGAGGCTCGTCTACCCCGCCGCTGCCGCCTGCCTCGTTCTGGTTAATGCCAACCACCGCGCATTCACCTTCAGCCCAGTGATGCATGGAGGTTATTAAAATGTGGCCTGAGCCCAGCTGTCGACAGCAGATAAGTGCAGTGACTCAGAGGCCACACAGCGGTTCAGACTGGACGGACGGACGGATGAAAAATGAAAAAAAAAGTCTGGTTTCTCCTCTTAAATTTCCTTCAAATAAAAACGAGACAAAGACATGTCTCTGTGATGAATCTCAAGGGTCAAATGTTGGAATCATCATTGAAATGACCACCAATAAAATCCGTTCAAGTCAACTATATCGACGTATGTAAACAACTCACTCTCCCACACCAAAGTCCATAGAGAAAATCAGTGATTTTAGCTCACGGGCGACACAGGAGATGCTCGTCTGCTGCTGCCTCGTGTGGTCACTTTGTGTCACTGAGGTCAATATGAACAAAGGACTTCAAACGATGAAGTGACAAAATAAGACATTTGAACGTCGTGATGGAGGCAGCAGTGGATCAACAACTCCTGTGTGCTGTGATGGAGAGTGGTTTACAAACTTCAGTTTCCTAATGGAAAAATCTGACTAACAGTGAGACAAAGACGTGAACATGTTCATGAGAGATCATAGACTTGAGCTGATTATTTTACATCTTTTGTTAAGCATCAAAAACCAGTTTTCCCTGTGTCACGTCATACAATCACTCTTCAAAAACCTGAACCATCCATTTAAATGTGTCCATTATGCTTCAACAAACATTAATTCTGAGCCACTTATATCCACACAATATCAGGTTTTGCTCAGTGAAAAAGTAGAAAAAGTAACTGCAGAACTTTTAAAACACGCACACAGTCCTTAGACTTTCCATTCACACTCTTTTTTTGGCCTCAATGAACTCACTAAACTTAAAGATAACACGCTGCAGTAAACAGGGTTTGTGCTGTCCGCATACAGGAGGGGGAGGGGCCGTGACTTTGAAAAAGTGTGGTCGGCCGACTGCAGCGGTTCCAGCAGACGCTAAAACAAATGTTATCAAGCAAAGACTAATAGATGGCTGGAGCCTAAGCGGGGGCACGGCAGTGCTGCCTGATGCTGCGTACGCCCAGGGGGGATCGAGGCCCAGTGAATCAGGTAAATGTGCCTCTTGAACTCTCATGAGCGCTCGCCTTTTGTTCCTACTGTGGCAACAGAACAATGGGCACTGTCTCAGTGATGGAATAAGCCTGCCTGGTCAATCCCACCCCTTCCTGAATTCACAACATAGATGTTTCCACTGGCTGAAGGGGAACCAGTTTCTCTGAATCCTCCTCATGTCAGTGGTGAGGAGGAGACGCAGGCAGGCAGGAGTGAATCCAGCCCGGTCCCTTTGGAGCTAAACCTGAAGTAGAGTGGGTTATTTCTGTGGCGTTGAGGGACCAGGTCTGTCCGTCACGCTGTCAGTGAGCAGAGTGAGAGGAATGGGACTGGAATGCTGACTCACTCTGGTGCCGGGGCCCCCGGGAGCCCAGGAGGCCCTGCTAACCTCCGCTATCCCCCTTTGTTCGCTCAGCCTAGAGCAGATAATGATCCATAGCTGTGACCCCCTCTGCTGCAAAACTCCCAGGTCACCGCGCCACCAGATTCCCAGCGTGTGTGTGTGTGAGAGACTCAGGAAGAATGTTAATGCAGTCCAGAGATCAGGTGGCTCACCTCTCTCGCTCCGCTCCCTCCATCTTTTCTTTTCTTTTTATCCGCCTTGTCTTCGTTCATCCGGCAGCTCGCAGACTTGACACACCAGGTTGTAATTACGTGGACGTGAAAACTGCGACGAGGGCGAGCGAGGCTGGACGCAGTCAGGCAAACGTAGAGGGAGAGTGAGCGATGCCAAAATAAAAAAATAAAAAACCTGAGGAAAAATGTTAACAAGAAACATAACTCCATTAAAACTTGTTTTATACGCTGGTAAAAATAAATTAAGGCACGACATTTTTGGTGGATTTGTGTTATCAACGCAACGGCTAATTAGTTTGGATGTTTTTGGGGAAACTTTGCACGTCTGAGAGGAATTAATGAAAGGAAAACAGAATATAAAACAACGCACAATGAAAAGGAACAGAGGTCGTAAAAAGTGAGAGCAGAACATGGACTTTGTCTCCCACTGTCATGAAGCTCCGCAGCACGACTGATGATTCCTTGCGTGTTTGCATGAACACACTCACGTCCTGGCGGCTGCTTGGTTTGTTTGTTTGTTTGTTTGTTTGTTTGTTTGTTGACAGAATGACTGAAAAGTGACACACCATGGAGAAATGGGTTCAATTTTGATGCGTTGGATTAGCAGAAGCTGTGTCATGAATAGTTGCTATCACTTGTGGGTCACATGACTATTAGATAGATACTTTATTGATTCCGAAGGAAATTCATTTTTGATGCAGCGAGCTCAATTCATTACGTTTGAAAGAGGAACTGAAGTGAAAATAGTTATAAAAGAGTACACTGCAAAAACTGGAATAGTAGAATAAGCCTTGTTTTCTGGAAAAGTTTTTCACTGGAAATGATCTCATTTTAAGAAAAAAGACAGATTCATAAGATATTACAGCTTACTTTGAGGTTTAACTACTAGTAAAAATGTGTCAAATTCACTGTCATGAATTGATGTGTGTGCAAGATTCACTTTAAGCAAACATTTCTTACACGACTTACTATCTATTTTTGCCTGTTTTTACCCATTTTAAGACACATTACAGTCTGAAAGAGGCTCGATTCACAAGCTTGTCTAATTTAAATAACGGTTTTACTAATGTCTATAATTCTGGGAATATTAAGAATACTCTAACCCTACTTTGTTGTTAGATTTACTGATTCATGTCTTGTCCAGACCCTCTAATAAAAGAGACTTTTAATCTTAACCCTGGTTCAATAAAAGCTCATAAAAACAATATATGCTTGTTGTTGAAAAAGCTTGAATGACATTGCAGAGAATGCAGACGCTTTGTGTTTTTAGGATGCTGTTGCTCAGTTTGGACTGTTCATAAAGTAAAATATTTCTTCTCACCTCGTTGGCTCAGTCAGATGAAGGTCAGCGACGCTGCATGTGTTTCTCCTTCTCTAAAAAGACATAAAATGAGAAGGAGAGGAGAGTAACTAAGTGCTGCAGACAGACGTGTGTTTACAGTGGACACAGGTGTGGACAGTGTGTATGTCTGTGGATGTGTGCTGCAGCAGCAGCAGCAGCAGCAGCAGCAGCAGCAGCAGCAGCAGCAGCAGCAGCAGCAGCAGCAGCAGCAGCAGCAGCAGCAGCAGCAGCAGCAGGAGGCTTTTCCCACTGCTGTCAGTCCTGGTTTGAGTGCAGGCCGCAGCTTTCCATCATCCCGTCTGCTTCAAAGCGCGCGGAGCTGCAGGTCTTTGTCAAAAGCCCGGTTGGACATCTTTTATGTTCAAGATGTAGGATTTCTCAGGACGACTTTGATTATTTATTTAGCCCGCTTCTCTTGTGTGATAGTGCCAATATTCTTACACGAAAGTGCTCAGCTCACTGTGAAATTCATGTTGCTTCATTGTAGCCCCTTTTGCCTTTGAAAGTTCTCTCTCTCTCTTTTTAGAAGTCTCATCTCTCACATCTAACTCTCTCTCCTCTTCTCTGCTCCTCTCCTCCTGCAGCCCCCCACCACATGTTCCCCACCTTCCACACGCCAATTCCAATTGACATGCGTCATCACGAGGGACGTTACCACTACGAGCCTCACGCTCTGCACACCATGCACGGGTAGGTGGCCCTTTCTTCTTCTCCTTCTTCTGTCTACATGTGATTCCTCGCTGACTAGAGTCGTCAGATCTTCTTGATGCAAATGTTTATTTCATATTCAGTTACACGGCTTGTTTTTGGGAGTGGAGTGTGTGTTCGCGGGCGCTGATGAGAGCTGAACGTTTGCCAAGTTCACTATCAAAAGCAGATGACAACACGCTGACTTCCAAAGTGAATAATCAATGCTGGTTCTGGATTTACCCTTCACACGCTGCTCGTTTTCCGATAGGGTTTGATTATGTGGGCTCACTCTCTTTAGCTGCGACCATCTGGAGAGAAAACACACACTCAGATACAAACTGTGAAATTGTGGGAGATAAAGGTTTCAATAAAAATCTCTTCTGTAAAGGCTGAGGTGCCAGTGAGCAAGGCATTTCACTGAAATTCTGATCAGACAAATGTGGGAGAAGGACACAGATCTGTCATTATTTATTTCATAGTTTGTTACTCTGTGAAAACTAAACAATCCTTTGTTTTTAATTGAGTGCAAATTTAAAAAACCTGGACTGAATGGAATAAGTTTTGTCTCCTGCACCATAGAGAAAATCAGTGATTTTACATCACACACACACACACACACACACACAGGAGTTGTTGATCCACTGCTGCCTCCATCACTAAATTCAAATGTTATTTCTTAAATTCTGTGTTTGAAATACAAGGTTCAGATTCACCTCAGTGACACAAAGTGACCACACGAGGCAGCAGTAGACCAGCAGCTCCTGTGTCAATATGAGCTCAAATCACTGATTTTCTCTTATGGGGTTTGGTGTGGGACAGTGAGTGGTTTACAAACCTTAGTTTCCTGTTGGAAAAGTCATTTTTAAAGTGGCAAAAATCAGTTTGAAATAATAAAAAAAAAGTGATTTGGTTTATATACTAAGTTGCTTTCAAATTTGCTGTGTGTGTAAATAAGAATAAAAGTGTTCAGGTTGACTGGTATCAATCTGTAGCACACTCCATTAGCGACTCTGAGCAGGGTCGGATCCATCACTGATGACATAATACAGCCAGCACCTCTTTATTTTCATTAATGGCGTGTTGTGTGGACTAATCTGTGTGGAGCAGGCCACGCTGCCCCCGAGCCAGCGCTGTAATTAAACCCTCACTCTATAGAGGTCAGAGTGGCACTGAGCCCCACTTCCACGCTGCTGCTACTGTGGGTTCAATAAGACACACAATCCCATTTATTTTCCTGAGGGAAATTCTGTTTGTAAAGAAAATAGAGTGTGTTATAAACACGAGTCAACCTCACAGGTTTGTCATTCCAGCTGAACATTTTTTTGACTGAAATGTACAGGTTTCACTTCAGTTATTATTATTATCAGTTAGTTATTATTATTAACAATAATAATAATAATACTTCATATTAATAATTAAAAGTATACCTCACACCTTTTTTATGAAGCTGTTTGGTTTTGGGCAATGAGTTGTGAAAAACGTAACATTTACAATAAAGTGTTTAGCCACTTAACAAAATACTATGTTTATAAAATCTATGTTAGCTTAAGACTATGATGTCTTAAGAACATGTTTATCTCACAGTTAGACAGATTTTTCCAACAGGAAACTGAAGTTTGTAATCCACTCACTCTCCCACACCAAACCCCATAGAGAAAATCAGTGATTTTAGCTCACAGGGTCACAGAGCTGCTGGTCTACTGCTGCCTCGTGTGGTCACTGTGTGTCACTGATTTAAATCCGAATGAAGAATTTCAAATGGCGAATTGATAAAATAAGACATTTGAACTTAGTGATGGAGGCAGCAGTGGAACAACAACTCCTGTGTGCTGTGATGTTAAAATCACTGATTAGGGCAGTGTGTTGTGATGCATTTGAGTTCAAGTCAGGGATTTGAGACTTTCAAATCCCTGTTTCAGAGAATATTTGACCAATGCTAATCAGAGTGTCATTGTTTGTTTGTTGAGTGCCGTTCTCATTCATGGTTGTTTTTTTTGTTTTTTTTAATTGCAGCTCAGGGAAGAGTAACTTTTTAAATCAATCAAAAAGAGATCCAGACTTTAGATTTAAAAGTGTCTGGGAGCCGTGGAGCGCGTCTGAGTATGTGGCACACTTTGAGACAACCAGACAACGAGGCTCCTGCAGGAGTTTAAAGTTACTTTATCACCGCAGAAAAAAAGTCAATAGAATTCTCCAAATAGTACTCTTACATTTAAATTCACAGATTTGATGGTGATGCATACTTCGCGCCTGGTGGAAGCAGGGCTATTCATCACGCCGGCTGGGATAGTGTGGGGCGGGGGAGGCTGTCCGCGGACTCGGCCACCTTGATTAATGTGATTTGATCTTGACAGTGGACCCCTAATTCATCAAGACCTTGATCTGGCTGTCGCTCCCCACTGCCTGTGCCAAATTCACCTAATTACAGGAACATTGCGCAGCAAATTAAGTGCGGTGTCATTTGTCGCCTGGTGCAGCACTTTATTATCGGCGCGTGGCAGCGTGTCAGAGGTCCGCTCCTTGATTGTCTAACATGACATCTCCGCGCCGTCCTCTTTATCATTGTTTGCATATACCATAATGAGAGGGCTGGTTATTTTGTCAAGCCTGTCATAAAAACCAGCCGAGGGGAAGCCTCTTTTTTCTTCCTTCTTCCTCCACCGTTTTTTCTTTCCTCGCCGCCGCCGGCAAAGTGACAGTGAGGCAAGGAAGTTTCAAGAAGAGGAACAACTTCCTCCCCACTGTGATGCCGCAGAGACAGGATAATACACTCATCATCTGCTGTTTACTCTGTGGCTTTATTACATTCTTCAATGTTTTACTCCAGTTGAAGAAACAGGAGGGGAACTTTAAAGAGATTTTTACTCCAGTTGTTGTCTTCTTTCCATTAAAGTTCAAGATTAAATGTAAAACTGTGGCGTTTTGAAGCAACAAGGACTCCTCTAAGTGTGTCATATACTGTAAATAATCATAATAAGGAGTTCAAATTCAAATGTTTTCAGGTGTAGGATGAGTGGACACAGGAGTAGAAACATTCATACTTGGTAATGTTTTTGACAGCTTAGTAGTTTAAGGTTTTGTTAAATCCTTAAAAGCTTGATGTAGGACTACAGACAGCTTTAGAATCTCATCTCCCTGCAGTGAAGTTCAAAACCAGCCGTGAAACACCTCGTCTAACATAAGTGACGTTCGTTCCTCAGTTAACTTAATGTTCTAAACCATTTATTTTCACTGATATCCATGGCAACACTATTTGCTTTTCACAACCACGTACATGAGGAAATGAGGGAACAATCAGCAAATTAACTATTGTCTGCTGCCTGAAAGACTTCTTGCAAATGTCTCTTTTTTTTTAAGCATCACAAGCAGACGATGTCCCTACTTCGTACTGGTAAAAAATTAAGCCTAAAATACTCATTATTATTGGAGATAAGGTAAAAACAAACCAGTAAAACAACTCTTAGTGGAGGATACAGTAGTTAAAGAGGATTATTGCACTTTTACTTGTTCCAATTTCTATTATTTTGGACACAACTGAATACGCTGCAAAGAAACCCAACAAAAAGTCTGAAAAAGAGTTGAATAAATGCGTCATCTAATCAAAGGAGCCCAGAACAAAGAGCTCTTACTTTATAAAGGTCATATTAACTTAACTAGTATTTTTTTTTTTAAGAAAAGCTGACATTTTTAAAAAAAGGAATGTAATATATTTAATTACTGATCACTGTTTCAGTAAAAGTTGTGTGTTTGGACGTTCCTTTACATGTTAAGGGAGTTTCTTTTTGTTTGTGCTGCTGCTCGAGTGTGTGTGTGTGTGTGTGTGCGTGTGTGAATATGTGTGCGTTTGTGTGTGTGCTGTGAGACTCTTCCCGCAGACACCGGAGATGAATTACAGTGTGACAGTGAGTCTCGTCTCCGGTGTCGGGGGCTCAGGGAGCGCTCTGATTTAGATAAATCACGCCGTCCAGCGAGCGGCTGAATAAACTCCCACTGTAGGTTTATGAGACTGCCGCGTGAAGCGGACGCGCCTCAAACTTAACAGGCAACCCCCGAACGCCTCATGTGGAGGAGGAAATGACCTACATACAAACAAACAGATTGTGGCGCTGCAAATCACGGCCTCCTCAAAAAGTCATTTCGTCATCCAGTTTGCTGTCCTTGACAACAGATTGAGACTTATCAAAGTTTTTGTCAAAACTCTTTAAAATGAGGCTGTTTATGTAAAGTGAAATAATAATCTATATAATTCTAAAATAATAATAAGTCTGTGATATAAGAACACGTTCATGTCTTTATCTCACTGTTGGACCGACTTTTCCAACAGGAAACTCAACTTTGCAAACCGCTCACAGTGCACGACCACACTTACCACACTTGTGTTGAATCATTTCTACTCCACTCTATTACATGAGGAGGTGAAGGTCATGAAACACATGGTCATGACCTTCTCCCTTTAATGAGCTGTGAGGACGACGCAGTAACGTGAGAAAAAATAACTTCCTGACTTCAGACAATAAGAGTGACAGCCGTGTGAACGTGGACAGCTCCCTCCTGTTCCAGCCCGCTGCCCGGCGCCGCACTGCGATACGCTCCGTGGGTCAGTTATTGTGTTCGCTCAGCGACCACACGAACGCAGAGACAAACTCACACAGATCCCAGACACCTTCCGCCTCGGACTCGTTCAGCACGATCACTTCAGGCAGGTTCTAACCAGGTTCAGACGCTGGTAAACACATCAGCTCGACCTGCAGCCTGAACTTCAATTATTAAAAGTGACTGTTGTTTCAGGTGGAAAACGTCTTCTTCACCTTCTGCACTGAGTAAGAAAAATGACATCATGTGATGTGATGCAATCAAACAATCTGGCAGTGTTTTCTCAAGAAGAAAATTTGTGAGATCTACACAAAGATCTGCTGATTAAAACTGATACAATATTTGTAATGTCTTTATTTACTCTAAATGGAAGTCTCATTGTAACACAATCATACTGATGTATGATGTCTTTGATCCGTCTCATCTTTAGTCTCCTTTCTAAAGTCGACAAGCGACACCGGTGATCCCCCGCGGCTCCAGGGCTTCCTTTGCTCTGCGTCTCCTCGTTTGCGTGACCCCGTTCTCACCTCGTCCTCTGATCAAAAGATCCCCACACAGAAGCTCGAGACGTGAGCTCACACTCGACGCCGTCTGTGTCCGGGGCTACGAGGATCGGGTTTTTGGAGACAGATTACTCAAAGTGCTCGAGTGAGGCGTTTATCGAGAGCGACAGCGCCTCAGGTGGTCGTGGCAGATCAGTCCAGTGTCATCAACAAACGTGGATTAACACGCAGCTGAAAATAGTCCCCAACCAATGCTTTACTGTTTTTTTTAACCACATAACTCACGTTTCACCTTCTTCTCCTCCAGTCCTGCGGGTTTGACCGGCAGCCCCGTCATCTCCGACATCTCCCTGATCCGCCTTTCGCCTGCTGCCGTACCGACGGGCGACTCTCCGTTCAGCCCGCCTCACCCGTATGTCAACCCTCACATGGAGCACTACCTGCGCTCAGTGCACGGCAGCCCCACGCTGTCCATGATCTCTGCAGCCAGAGGACTCAGCCCCGCCGACCGTAAGTCCACCACCGGCCATTTCTGACCCACACTCAGCTGCAAAATTAGTACAAAGTAGTACCAACAAAATATTCCACTTTTTAAGTCCCTTGAATTATTATGAAATCTCTCAGATTTACACTGGAATCCACTGAAGTAGTTTATTATTTCAACATCCTTGGTAGTGTAATTATAATTAAGTAAACCAGAAAAGTGATTAATGATTAAAAGCGAAAAATCAATCATCATTTCATAATAATTTGATGATTTGAGCTTATCTTTAAAACACAATCTGATTGTTATGTTTCATTATTCTGACCTGAAATAAGGTTTGAAAAAGGTGGGAAAACAAGTGTGGTTAATGCTCTAACCTCAGTGGTTCCTGAAAGATTGTCTCATTTATAGAAGCTCAAGACAAAATTATCTTTTTAAGTCCCTTTAGTCATTGTGTAACCTCTCAGATTTATAGTATTGGAATCAATCAAATCTTGATTCAAAGGGAAAACATCTCTTTGATGCACAAACTACAAAGTTGTGGCTCAGTTCTGGTTTTAATTTTAAAATTTGAGCTGGAAAAACATCCAATTTAACGTTTGATCATTTCAGATTTTGTATTTCTTGTTTTATTTGTTTCAAATGGTAAAAACTTGTAGAAATGTATTATGGGAAAAGGTCTTGCAGCAGATGAAGTCTGTGGTTTTAAGACGTCCAGGAGGGAGTTGAATGAAGTGGTTGCCGTCACATGACTCGACCTCTCCGTGGAAAAACCTTGACCTCCCAGGTGCTTCAATACCGAGAAGAGATCCTTTAAAACAATCTGTGGAAATTGATAAAAGGGAGAGAAAAAAATACGAAATGTACCAGGACGTGATGACAACTCTTTCTCCAGCGGTGAATTACAATAACAGATTGGAGCGCCGCAGTGGGACCTGGCATAAATCTTCTTTTACAGTCTGTCAGTGGTAATGTGGCGATGCTTTTAAGCTCAAATCAGTGACCGCGCTCCAGATCTGGCTGTGATAACGCTGTGTGAAAGGAGAAAGGACGGGGAGGACCGGGGACCGCAAATGGCTCGTTGAAAGACGAGAACTCCGGTTCAGAGATGGAGGTTGTGGGGTTTTATGTGTTCCAGGTGACCCTGAAGACAGGACGCCATCCCGCCATCAGCTCAGGTCGTTTTTGAAGCAGCACAGAGCTGAAACTTCTTCAAGGGTTTTTAAAGGTGGAAATATGATCCTGTAAGAAAGACGTCAGTGCAAGAGCGGCGTATGTTTTGTTTAACATCCACAGCCCTAATGTCATCTGAAACATCACTGAGAGCACGAGGAAAGGAAGAGGGGGGAGAAGCATGTTTGTTCTGCATCCTCAAGAAAGAAGTGAAGGTGAACTGGAGGCTCATTAGCTGACGTATGAAGATATGATTGTTTTTCAATGGTTTGGTGCCAGTCCTTGATGTTAGAGAAGTATTTGCACTCAAGTTTCTGAGAGGATCTGTGTGAGAACAGAAAAGCTGTGCTTCATACTTTCCAGAAGGTTTTCTGCTAGGTATTTAGGGTTGATTACCATCACCAGCACCAGAATAAATGCATCTTATATGAACGGCATCAAACTCACGTCAGGTCAGACAGAAAAATCAGAAAAAATAAAGCCTGTCAGGTTTGGGTCAAACTTTATTTGTTCGAGAAGCTCATGCTCGACAAAATGACCCAGTCTGGCCTTGGGAATTTCTGTGCAGCTTCGTGTTGCCATGGTTTCCAGACACTCTTGTCACTTCACATAACCTGATTCAACGAACCCCAACTCTAAAATGAGTCAGGCCCAAACGGTATTGGCATTATTTGGTCAGTACCATTAAAAGCACAGATTATGCTAAAACCAGGCCCTGCCCCTCACCTGAATGCATTTTGACCCATTGATGCCGTGGTATTTGGGGGAAAACACAGGCCATTGCACATCACTGGCCCCTCCCCCCATCAGCCCCTCAGTCCATTCAAAGATTTTCCACGGTGTGAGGTGGGACACAGCAGGGATTCACCCCCCCTGTCCCTTTAATTATTCCCAGCTTCCTTCCTTCTAACCTTCCTAAATTCCTTCTCTCCTTCCTTCCTTCCTTGTTCCAGTGGCCCACGAGCATTTGAAAGACCGTGGTCTGTTCGGACTTCCTCCTCCTCCGCCTGGAGCCAGTCCGGCCGAGTATTACCACCTGATGGCGAGTCACCGCAGCCCTTACGGCGAGCTGCTCATGCAAGGGGGCGGGGCCACTGCGGGGGCCCACCTGTCCGACTACATCACCCCCATCGATGGTGAGTATTTGATCGATTTCTGTTAAAACTAAAACATTTAAAAGGTTTGAGGTCATTTTAGTTTCAAAAAAAGAATTGAAATGGTTGATTATTGTCAAAATAAAACATAGTTAAGTAAAGAAGGTCAGGGTAGTTTTCAGGGTAGTTTACCATGCAGATGCAGCAGTAAAGGACAGTTCCATCTTTTTATTTGAAGTGAACATGCCTTTAAACTCCGCCCTGCTTTGACACTGATTAAGGAGAATGAAATTCCTATCAGGGCATCGGGTGCGGGTGGATGATGAAACAAAGATCACAGGAGGAGGTGTATAAATAAAAAAAAGGCCTTGTATACATTTTTTATGTCAAACAACTTCAAACAGTCGAGGGCCTTCAGGTGCCGGCCGCTGCACCGTGCACTGTAATATTTCTCCCCCAGCCTCTGCCAGCACTTTTCCATAAACATGCAGGACTTATTGTGTCACTGTGACATTTCCAGTTCATGCCATCGCCGGGCAGACGAGGTCGCAGCAGGTATATTTAATGTAATGAATGCCTACTTTGATCTGGTGCTTTACTTCACACCTTAAAAGGGAAGAGAGAGCGAGTGAGAGTGATGTCGGAGGGGAAGTGGTGATGATGAACACCAGAGAGAGTAACGTCATCAGTCTGAGTGTCTACAACACGGCAGCATCTCCGTGTTTCCTGTTTGTATAAATCAACAACTCACAGATATTCCTGGATGTTTGGCTGCAAGCGTACAGAACATTACTCTTCTCTCTGTCATGCAGCGATAGAACTGGCTGTAGCAGCAGCAGCAGCAGCAGCAGCAGCAGCAGCAGCGGCAGCAGCAGCAGCAGCAGCAGCAGCAGCCAGTTCTATCGTCAGAGTTACTCGTCTCTTTCCGGCCTGGATAAAACGTTTGTTTAAGACAAACATAAAACTTAATCCACTGCTCTGCTCGTCCTCATCAGGATTCATTTGGGACTTGCCAAATTAGTGGGAAATCATCATCTATACTTGGCATCAGAGTAACGATAATTACATCTAACGAGTGAGGACAATGACTTACTGCTGTATCAATATTTGTCCAGCGGTAAATCAAAATGAGCCCTGAACGCATTCAGTCAGGGTTAAATCCTCTCCAGCAGCTTCAGCACACACAGCTCAGCTCTTGTGAATGAACCCACTGTGTTATGGTGTCAGAGGCCAAACTGGTGCAACTGAGAGCGACGGCCGGCTGCCAACAGTGTGAACTATAACTGTCACAGCCTCCATTTCCAGCCGCACCAAAACACTGTGCAGGCGCCCGAAACAAACAAACACAGGGCATGGTTGGTTGGTTGGTTTGTGTCTGTCCAAAATGCCACTGTTGAGTTATTTACAGAGACTAAGTTTCACTCTTACACACAAGCCGAACAAAAGCAAGGAGAAAATGTAGAAAAAGATAAAGAGTCAAACACTAGAAAATATTCCCTGGTCAGTGAATCATCAGGTCAGGACTGACCACATCACAGTTCTTCCCATAGATGCTTAAGATTTAATTTCAGGGCTGCGACTAACGATTATTTTCATAATCAATTAATCTGGTGATTATTTTCTCGATGAATCTCGTAATCTCTTGGTCCATAAAATGTCAGAAAATGCCGATCAGTGTTTGTCAAACCTAGAGAGGACAATGTTCTCAAATGTCTTGTTTTTTCCAAAAACCAAAAATGACTGTTTTAATGATTTCTTTGTCATGTGGAGCAAAGAAACCAGAAAATATTCACATTTAAGAAGCTGAAAAATCTGAAAACTTGTTTTAATTCCTTAAAAACACTCAAACCGATTAATCAGTTGTGAAAATAGTTGATGATTAATTTAGTAATTGATTAATAGAGTAGTTGTTTCAGCCCTAATTTAAGTAACATTGGTTTTTTTTATGCGTTTCCTGCTTCAAACATGACATGACTATATTTTACAGTTTTATACCTATCTGTTTGAAATGTTTCCTCATAATGGTTAATTTACCTAAATATGTACATGAATAAAACCTGGCAGGCCTTTATCTACAGTAAATTATCTATTTGTACTAAACCTCAGAAAATTGCTTTACATTTGCTCAAAAACCCAACCTAAGAGTTTTGTAACCGTCTTTAGTTTTTCTTCAACAGTAAATCAATCGTAGTTTGTCAGTTACATACGTTGAACATACCTGGGCCTGTGTGCATGTGACAGAGAGAGTGGCGGCGTGGCCCTTTAAAGGCCTTCAGCTGCAGAGAATCTGTGTTTGTAAAAAAGCAGCTGTGGCATCGTTTGAACCTGAAACCTTACAGACACACACACACTGTCCAGATCACATGCACACCGTCTTCCACCTCCCAGTGGCGGCTGCTGCTATAAATTACAATGGTGGGGAGGGAGGGAGGAGGGGGAGGATGAGGGGGTGGGGGATTGAGGGTGGGGAGGACATTGGTCCATTTATCAGGGAAGTGGCACATTAATAAACACGTCTCCCTCGAGGTGAGAGGAAGTAACGGAGATGAATACGACTGCCAGACGAGGACGGCTTCATCCAATCATCAGATAAAAAACACACACATCTGATCATTTACATATGCACCCCACCACCACCCACCATCAACCTGAGCTACCTCTCACCTTCAGCTGGTTAAACGTATAAATTAGCGTCCCATGACAAAAATCCCCTGAGCTGAGACGTCACAATGATGTTTTTCTCTTCTGTGGGTTTTTTTTCTATCATCATTCAAATTCCATATGGACTGGGATAAAGACACCCCCCTCCCCGCCCCCCAGCCTAAGTCCCTCAGCAGCAGTTTGTAAAGAGATAACACATGTTAGAGATTTGTACTGAAGACACACTCAGAAACAAGCTTCCAGAAGAAGACGAAGGTCTTAATGCCAACTGTCGTTAAACACCAGTGAGAGAAAAAGAAGAACAAAGCAGAATTAAATCAGTCCAACTGCTCGAGAAGATCAATGTCAGACCTGAGAGTCTGCCACAGGAAGTGATGGTTTGATCCACGCCAGATGTGCCCGCCATGTCTTAAGTTCAGGTTATAGTTCAGGTTTTAGAAGGGACTGTGCTTTGAGCGCCCCCTGTGTCTTGAACCAGCTCTCTCTCACTGCAATAAAGTATTTAATGTCACCTCTTGTTGATCAATAATAAGAGTGTCTTCATTTTAAACTTTTTTTAGGAGACAAGGGAACAGTATTTCCACGAAAATACGTAAAAACAAAAATAGCAGCAGGAAAATGTCAGCACCTCTGTTGATACCAGGTGATAAATGCAGATCCTGATCTCACCTGAAACTCTCTCTACACTCAGTCCAAACAAATGATTCCTGAGATCTAAACGGTCACTCCTCCTCACCGCTCCGTCCTCCTCCTCCTATCAGCCCCGTGCTATTTCAGGATCAGGGACGTTAAACCGTCGAGGGCTCCGTCCGGGACCTTACGTGATTGATGCCACAGCGGCCTGCCGGCGACGCGCGAACCCCACGGACACAGAACAACCCTATCAATAAGTTCTCAAGATGGATTCACAGTGAATACAGTAAACAATTTATCCAGCGTGATGGAAACGGAGCCTGGCAGACGATGTTATTAAACACACAGAGTGTCACAGAAGCGTGTTTCAGCGAGCGAGCGAGCGGCCTGCAGCAGCTGTCCCACTGACACACATTTATACACCAGGAAGAATGAGGTGTTTCTAAGTGAGGCCTGAAAACCTCAATTTATTTTAATCACTTAAAGACACAATCCTCCAGTGTAGTTAATGTAATGAAATCTGCTTCTATTAGTCAACAATTAGTGTCAGAAATATTCAAGAGATGTATTAAAGTGAGGATAAATAGCTTAACTTCACATACACACCAGAAACCCTTTACAGAAAAGAGACTTTTTTAAAAGATATTATGGTATTTTTATGTCCCACCCACCATTAAATGTCAAGTTAGATTGGGGCCTGGTCTGCATTTCCCAAATAACTGCACAGACACTTGTAAATTGTGTGATTTTTAACCTGCATTTTAGAGAATATACAAGTGGGAAAAAACAATTAATTCCACATTTTCCTTACCGTCCCTTAAATAAACATGATCCTTGTACATGTGCCCTTGAGAAAGACAATGCTCTAACCCCCCTGCTACAGCCACTCATCAGTAGTTTTTATAAATCCCTGTGTAAAGTATCTGTGTGGAAACCAGCGGAGCTGCGAGCGGCCGACATCTGCCCACATGTGGCGACCCCATTAAGACTCAGACACAACTAAATCAATCTCCCCGCAATAATTCCCCCATAATTACTTCAGATAAACATCAGCCGCTCCGGGTTGTACTTCACCATGTTAAATGAGGGCAATTTACTGAGAATTGATTTCAGCGGCGAGGAAATGTATGCAGAGCGATGTGATCGATCCTCGGCTCTGAGATGTAAATTTAAACCCGTGTACGAGCGGTAGAATTATACCACCGAAAGCCTCCAAACTCCCTGCGTTTCAAGTCATCTCTTATCAATTATTTATTAGAGAAAACATTAGTACAAGTAAGTTTTTCCACTAAGACATGTGTTGTTTTGTTCTAGTGAGCTGCAGAGGCTTCCTGGGATTGATTTCCAACCCCTCTCATTTCAAAGTGCTGCAAATATTGACCGTTTAGTGCCGTATTAATTTGACATGATTTGTTTTCATTAATTAGTTGTAGTTACTATATAATCAAAGGTTTCCAGGTAGATATCATGTTCAAAATTACCATTGTAATATATGCTATATTAATGACACTGTTTTCATTGATGGACAGAGTGGACAAACCAAACTGAGGCTCCAGAGACTGTTTTAAATGTAGATACATGTATATTTAACACTGCAACTCTCCCACACTAAAGTCCATAGAGAAAACCAGTGATTTTAGATCACAGGGACACAGGAGCTGCTGGTCTATGCTGCCTCGTGTGGTCAGTTTGTGTCACTGAGTTAAATCTGAATGAAAGGATTTCAAACACAGAGACACAAAATAAGACCTCTGAAATTAGTGATGGAGGTGGCAGTGGATCAACAACTCCTGTGTGCTGTGACGTTAAATCGATGATTTTCTCTATGGGGTTTGGTGTGGGTGAGTGAGTGGTTTACAAACTACAGTTTCCTTCTGGAAAAGTCTGTCTCACAGTGACACGTGAACATGTTCTTACGGTATTGTAGACTCAGTTTTAGAGTGTGATGCATTCAATGACCCACCTGTGTGTCCACAGTGTCTCGGTTCTCCAGTCCCAGACTGACGCCCCGGCTGAGCAGGAAACGGGCTCTGTCCATCTCGCCGCTGTCCGACGCCAGCATCGACCTCCAGACGATGATCCGCACCTCGCCCAACTCGTTGGTGGCTTACATCAACAACTCTCGCTCCAGCTCCGCAGCCAGCAGCTCGTACGGACACCTGTCGGTCGGAGGACTCAGGTAAATGCAGCGCAGTTTCCGTAATTATTGTCACCTAGTTGCTTCACTCCTGGCTTTGCTCCTTAATCCTCCATTACTTTCCTTATTCCCCACCTTAATACCTTTCCTCACTAAATCCTCATTTTCTTTCCTTAGCTGCCTCCTCGTTTTATCCCAACTCTGTGAAACACCGATTTAAATTATCTTTGTGACATTATTTTTTTCCCCTTTTCACCTCCTTCTCCAGCCCGTCCTTCCCCTTCCCTCACCCCATCAACCCCATGGCGTACCAGCAGCTCCTCTCACAGCAGCGGGGCCTCAGCGCCTTCGGTCACACACCGCCACTCATCCAGGCTCCGCCCACGGCCTTCTCGAGCCGCCAGCCGAGCCTCGGCCTCTCATCCCTGACCTCCAACAGCGACCTAACACCAAAGGTGAACACAAGGAAGCTCATAAGGGTCTAGTTCCACCAAATATTTGTAATGTTTATTAAGAGTATAAATGCTCTTTTCTTCTTCTGTCCTCAGAACCCGAGCAGCGACTCGGTCGTCAGCAGCACAGTTGACCCCATGATCACCAAACGGTCAAAGGTCAAGAGTGAAGTAGATGGACTCAGGCCTTTATCACCATGTTCACCGGTAAGAGAAATACAAATCCAATAATAGGGTTTTTTGGAAGTAAAAAATTTGAGTTTTTCTGGAAGAGGGAACATTGAAAATAAAAACTTGGAAACTTTTGAAAGGCTTCTTAGGAGTTTAACATTAGGTACTTTTTGTTCGGGAAAAATAAAATGTATTAATAAAAAGTATTTGTAGAGACAGAAATGGTTTGTAGTTTTGGTTAATGATAATGTTTAATTTAGAAAGAGGTGTTTTTTCCAGGAAGTAAGGATGTTTCTTAAAAATGAGGACCTTTTAAAAGAGTCAGGACATTTCTTAAAAAGGCAGACGTCACTGAACGTGACAACTTTTAGATGGGAAACAACATTTTCTGCATTATTTCTGCATTATCTGAGAAAGAAAACTAAACATTATAGAGTCAGAGCATTTTCGTAACGTTACGACCTTATTTGAATTGCAAATGGGAAACTTTTTGATAATGAAGGCATGTCGTAAAAATTTTGGAAGGTGTTTGTGTGTTGTTGAGTGTGTGTCCTGCTGTACGATGTGTGTGTGTTGTTGAGTGTGTGTCCTGCTGTACGGTGTGTGTTGTTGAGTGTGTCCCCTGCTGTACGGTGTGGTGTGACTCTCGGCCCCAGGGAGCCTCAGCCTCCTCCTGACCCCCTTGTAAAATATGTCTCAGATAAAGAAAAACTCCACATGATAAGAGGTTTGCATCCATTTATTTGCTCGCTCCTGCTCCTCCCCCTTCGCTCACCCCCTCTCTCTCTCTCTCTTGCTCTCCCTCGCCACTGTAAACTGTGCCAGAGCACTTCATTTTCATGAAATATTGGCCGGGCTTTATTGTCATCTGAGGAGCCTTTTTTCTCTCCCTTTTGACAAATTTGCGGCTGCGCTCCGATAGCGAGGCAGGTTTGGTTTTGATGCATGGGGACGGTGGTGTGCGCAGTCGTCTTGGGGCCACCAGAATTGATGAAGATAGTGTGCGTGGGGCAGAGACAAACATGCTGCAGTCAGCATGTTGTGTGTGTGTGTGTGTGTGTGTGCGTGTGCGCGTGTGTGGATGAGCACAGGAAGCCGGGGTGGGACACACCGTGTGTCAGTTTCTGTCTCAAACCAACCGTCTTTGTTTCTGTCATCGTAAAGACAAATTAGTGAATTAGGAACTTTAGAAAATTAAGTAATATTCTATGAAATCAAGACGGTACCTTTGGAAAACTCTTGTGAAAAGTTGGAATAACCATTTAAAATGTGAAAAAGCACATTTTAAAAGGTGAAAACTGTAATGTTTGGGGTGAAGGACTATACAAGCCTCTGAAATTAACTGAAAGAGAGGGCATTTTTGAAAAGTATGAAAAGGTGGAATAAGATTTAAGAAATTTACAAAAAAATTTTTTAAAGTAAGCATACAAGTTTTTGGGAAAGTCTAAAATAAGATTTTGGAAAGCTAGAAACACCTTTTTGGAAACTAAGAGACTTTTGGGGAAACCTTTTCTTCCTATTTTTTATTTATAGATGAGATGTAAAACTGTTGCCACCTGAGGAGTGCTCCCCCTGCAGTCTGACCTCTCATCATCCAAAAACCCATTGTGGTTTCTGTGCCTTTGGTTCGTCTAAATTCACGCCGTCTAATGACAAGCATGAGGCCGGAGCTGTAAACTCCAGTCACGTGTGTGTATTTGTGGTGGAAGTTGTCAAAACAAACTCAGTTCCATCCTCTAACTGTGGCAGAGGCGTGATGGAGTGTGTATGCACTGCAATCTGTAATTTAGTGTCTCTGGTGTTCACAGGAGGTAAAACACACGAACAAACAGCTGACGATGATTCCTAACAGCTGGATCTGAGCCTGTAAACTCTTCCACATGTGCTCAGAACAAACACGTCCTGCGAGGATGAGAACTTTATGCAAATCAGAAGCAAAAAAAAAAAGAAAAACTAATGGGACAAATTAAGTTAACTGTCAGGGTTTTTGATCTGTGTAACGTATGCTCTCTCTCTCTCTCTCTCTCTCTCTCCACAGAACCACCACGGCAGCTTGTTGGACCTGAAGGATGACGTGGACCGGGACGAGTGCAAACAGGAGCCTGAGGCCGTTTACGAAACCAACTGCCACTGGGAAGGCTGCAGCAAAGAGTACGACACGCAGGACCAGCTGGTGCATGTAAGCAGAATCGAAACAGCCTTTTTACTAACGCAAAAAAAAAAAACATACGGTCAATCTGGGGGAATTACATAAAATAATCTGTCTCTAACTGGCCACAATGGAACACTGTCCATGCCTGGACTTATAGGAGAGGAAAGTTTTTAAAACAAGATTATTCATGGTATTTAGTTCTCATCAGGTGTCTGATCACATGAGGGTTTGTACTTGATATTAGGATAACACTCCAAGATTCTCTGCTTACATTCAACTCTTGCAGATACATGTTTTGAGGTAAGCCAGTCTGTTTTAGGCTTTATGATCGGACCTCACAACCATCATTAGTTCGCTTTTTTCCCCTCTCATCGCAACAAGCACAGTCTTGGTTAAAAGGTTCTCAAGAATTCCTGGCTTCCACTGGAGCACAGAGAGAAAAGAAGGAGCAGGGCAAGGGGAGGATTAGTGAGGGTCTGTGGGGATCAGGTTTTGGAGGGGGCCTGCTGTCCATCATTCATTAAACTCTGATTCTTCTTTCCATCTGAAGAAAAGTTCACATGAAGCATTGTGCGGCCGCCGCTTCACCTCTGCCAGTGTTTACAGTCTTCTTAAGCAGCTATGTGTGGCATTTGTAAACAACGGCGTTTCATCGTCGACGTACTTCTGATGCTTTGAAGTGATTCCTGTAAACAAACGAGGCTGCGGTCGGGATAATTGTGAGCAGTGTTGTTGCAGCGCTATTGTTTTCTACAAATTAAAGCCACGTTTCCCATAAACTCCATCACTTCCTGGCAGAACACCGCTGCTTTTTTCCCCTCATAGATTTAAATAAACATCTACAGGAACAGTGCCATCTCGTTTTTCTCTCTGTACGGTGATTTCTTTAAGTGGTTGTAAAGACAGACCCATGCTAGTCGTTTCCCTCCACTTCCAGAATTTATGCCAAAATAATCTAAAAAAACAAGTCAAGTCCAGCTTCATTTGTATTAAATATGAGATTGTCCAAGCTGGAAAAGAAAGCTGCTCAACATATTTAAATAAAAAAAATTAATTCTGGACACTGACAAGAACAAATTTATGAGAGATGTAATGTTTTGCACCAAAAAAAACATCACAAAGAAGAAAATGTGCAGCTACTTGTGTTATCCTGTTATATTGTTAGAATTTAGTATTTTAGAATTTCTATATCGCTACATTTTATTATATTTACGCATTTGAGAGTGATTATTTGTTAATCATTACGCTTTGCACAAACGGTCCGGCATAAATTAAGCCTGATTTGATTTGAAAATTGTGATATTGAGCTTTTAAAAACTGTATTTTCATAATAGTTACGGCAAGTTAATTTACTGTACATCCCAACATTCCTTTATATGTATGAGGAAAAAAAAGATAGCACCAGTATCACAAAAGAAAAGTGCATGTAGATGGTTCTGCTTAGATCTAAAACAAATATTCTGATTGTACTGGCAGATTTTATCACTTTAAGACAATAAAACTTTCAGAAAAACTAATTAAAAGTGATATTTTTTACTTTGTGCAGGACTTTTTTTTATTTCCCTCTCTTCATTTGGGCGATGTAAAGAAAATCCGCCGGCCTAATTAGTCGGACTGTAACGCTTTCCTCTGCTGCAGCCGCTCCTCTGAGATTTCCTCTGATAAGATGGATTTCTACAGAAAAATCCAGCTGAGAGCAACATGAGAGCCTCTTAGTGGACAACTCTACCCACAAACACACTCATTTCTCTCTGCACGTGTGTGTGTGTGTGTGTGTCCCACAGCACATCAATAATGACCACATCCATGGAGAGAAGAAGGAGTTTGTGTGCCGCTGGGAGGAGTGTTCGCGGGAGCAGAAGCCCTTCAAAGCTCAGTACATGCTGGTGGTTCACATGCGCCGGCACACGGGAGAGAAACCACACAAGTGCACGGTGGGTAACGGATGGCCTCACCGCCCCCGCGGGCCCCGCAGCGGGCTCCTGGGAGGCCGTCAGTTCACACTCTCTAAACACTGCATGCGTTTGTGTACAACCATACACAAAATAGTGTAGATAAAACATACAAGACACAAAAAGACACATCCTTGAGGATTTATTTCTTCTATAACTCATGCAAAGGCCTGAAATTTGGACATATAGTTCACAATTAAACCCTTCAAAGTGTTAAAGGTATATGTATTTCACTGAATTCTATTATCAAATCAAAAATAATTGAAAAAGTAGTAGATTTACAGTTTTTGTTCATAAAGTTTAGAGTGAAATAAGCGCATGACATTAACAAAATGTAGTTAACTGTGACTGTAACTCTCTGAAATGAAGGACATTTATGTTTATAAGATTTGCTTTGCTGGACTTGGTTAACAAAAAAAAATGAAAACCATGAGTTTGAATTCACCTGCTGTGAGTTAAGTTTGCGCGTCACAAACAGACCACACATTAGAAACTCTTTGAAAACAAACTGGTTCATCTCAAGGGGTTTACCCTCATAAATAAATGTGTCGTAAACTTTTGCTTGTGATACAGTGTATCAGCTCACAACATGACAATGGAGTCAAACTTTCTGTAAAACGTCCTGTTCACACATCTCAGACCATACTTATTTTTATGTAGACACCGTTCTTCAAATGCTAAAACAGACCAATATTTTCTGTTTTCTCTTCTGATCCTCTGCAGTTCGAGGGCTGCTCCAAGGCCTACTCCCGGCTGGAGAATCTAAAAACCCATCTGCGCTCACACACTGGCGAGAAACCATACGTCTGTGAACATGAAGGATGCAACAAAGCCTTCTCCAATGCCTCGGACCGAGCCAAACATCAGAACCGGACCCACTCCAATGAGGTATAAAGACACACAGTCCTTCCTGAAACCTCACACAGACTCACACAGAGACATTTTCCCCGGATGACAAATGACAGAGCGACAGCAGTTCACCCTCGTCTGCAGTGAACGGTGGCCCAAATTTCCTTTACACAGATAATTAGACTTTATGTGGCCCTGCCTCTGCACAGGTGTCGACCATAGTGTTAGTGCGTCGTTTCATTGCTCTCGTGTGTGTGTCTGCTTAGATGCTCATGAGTAAATAATGAGGTGTAGACATAATGAGCACAGCGGCCCACAATACCCGGCCCACAGAGGGGGACCACCTGCGGATGGCGAATGGAAAAATGAAACCTGGAAGCGTTTCAGAAACCTCGCCGCTTATCCATCAGTGTGGGAATTCACCGCCACAGCGAGAACGAATGAAGACAGCCACATTCTCATATTCTCGTACCACACACCAACATTTACCATGACTGTCTCTTTTTACCTGCAGAAACCTTATGTGTGTAAGATCCCGGGCTGTACCAAGCGATACACTGACCCCAGCTCGCTCAGGAAGCACGTTAAAACGGTCCACGGTCCCGAAGCACACGTCACCAAGAAGCAGCGCAGTGACCTGCCGCCCAGGCCGCCGGCGCCCAGAGAGAACGGCGAGAACGAGACGGGGCCCAGAGAGAGAATGCAGAGAGAGGACAAAATAACAGACAACGGCTCCCCCAGAGGCATGGAAGACTACCTGCATGTCAAATCCATCAAGACGGAAAACTCAGTGGTAAGATTGGAAGCTTGATGAGGTTTACACTAACAGCTGGAACATAGGTCATCTCTGTCTCCTAACCTTGTCTTTTGCTTGACCGTCTTCATTTCTCTCCCTTTTCTGACTTCCCTCATGGACAGACGTTACTGAGGTGAGCTCACCTGTGGCTTATTATTCCTTCTTCCACCATTTTACAACATCTTTCACCATCTTTACCTCATCATAATCGTCAGTTTCACACAAATGAGGATTAAAACGAAGGAAGAGGGAAAAAAAGACATCAGAACTCTGAAGTCCTCTTTGTAGTTTCTGCATTCCGTGTCCACAGAGGGTTACGAATGTGTTCAGGGTCACATGTACTTGCCCAATTCATACTAAAATTATGAGCCACATCAGTCTGGCATTCCATTCCACGATGTTGTTGAACCTGTAGAATGTGCAGTGGACATGCATGGTCCATGTCAAGGACACAATGGTAACGTAATTATTGTGGCAAGGCAAACTTTTTGTTTTTTATTTACCTATGGTACTTGCTCAAGTAAGACTTTGTTACATTGCAACATTTTTATATTATTTGTGATATAAACAAGATTTGTTTGTTGGTGATAGTTTGTTACTCATACTGAAGAAACAGGGATCCACTGGCTAACATCTATCACAAAGACCCCAGAGACCATGTACGTCACTTTTCCTGTACGCAGGCAGTTTAAACCTACAGTGGAGACCAATCAAACAGCCGTCAGAGAGCCTGAACATGATAAAAGCCACTCCAGGATTAATATTCAAACACTGGGAATTGGCTCTGCTGCTCTGTGCAAACTGGGCTGGCTATCAAGCTGTGATCAAGACAGCTTTTTAGCAGTGAATATATTAGAGGGAGAGAGGAAAGTGAAGCTGGGCAGAGCGGATTCCAAAAGAATTCACACTACTAGCACTACTATTGTGCTTAAAACACGAGAAATGCAGGGAGTAATACCAGAGTAACAAAAATTTAAAAAATGTTGTGCAGTCTGTAGAAATATACACTTTGATGGCTATTGACAGAAAGTCTAACAAATACAAATCAAGAGTGCAAAGCAAAGCTTCACACTCACCTAAATGTTGACAAAGCCTCCGCCCTCAGAGTTGAGGTTTTTGGTGGAAGAAATGTGATCACATCTCGTGATGATTGGCCTGGCACTCTGGCTCGGGCTCAAGGAGTCTTTCATCCTGCCCATTTCAAATTCACAGACAGAATAAGGCAGTCTGTAATCTGTGCTGCACCCCCACCTCTTCACCCCATCCTCAAAAAACACACACTCATTATTTACAATTAAGCTGGGGGAGGATAAAAGACTGAGTGATTCACTGTTCTTCATGCCATGTTAACCACTGCTCCATTTTTGTTCTGTTAAAGAAACAAACTGTTGTTTTATCTGCTTTTCTCACACGCTTTCATATTGTTCTCTTTCTTTCTTCCTTTTTCCATATTCTTATATTTCTCCATTCAGATGTATCAGTCCAGCCCTGGCGGTCAGTCATCATGTAGCAGCGAACCATCACCACTTGGCAGTGCCACCAACAATGACAGTGGAGTAGAAATGGCGGGACACAGTGGGGGAAGCCTGGGGGACCTCAGCACCCTGGATGAGCTGCCCTTCGTGGAGTCCTTGAGCTTTGAAGATTCCACCGGCGGAGTCGCAGTGGTGGGTCTGCACTTTCGAAAGCAGCTTGGCACAAGCCAGCTCCTGGAGCATCTGAAGAAAGAGAGGCTGAAGACAGTGAGGGACTCGTGCCGGTGGACCAACAACCCAACACCCCTGGTCCTCGGCACCAAGCTCCCACCCATACCAGCAAGCGGTAAGATGTTTATGATGCTCGAATAATTTTTTTGGCCATTTTGGAGGCAGAAGGAAACCCACATGTTGAGTTGGTGCAGTTGTTGAGAAATCATTGTTATCATCTGTTCATTCACAGGGTCCCTCCTGGAGAGTCCAAGTCTGGGTGGTGGTCCGGTGTCCTTCCCTGGTTCAGGCTTGGGTAAGCTGAGCTCTGGTAAATCAACTCTGCTAGACAACCTCTCCGAGCGCCGAGACAGCACCTCCAGCACCCTGAGCTCAGTTTACACCCTCAGCCGCCGCTCCTCGGGCATCTCCCCCTGCTACTCCAGTCGGCGCTCAAGCCAATCGTCACAGTTTGGTGCCAACCGCCCCAGCAATCTCAGCTCCGCCGATTCTTATGACCCAATCTCTGCAGACATCTCACGACGCTCCAGTCAGACCAGCCAGTGCGGGGGAACCAGTGGAGCAGAAGGTTTCAGATCAGGGGGACTACCAAGTCCCCTCAGCCTGACACCAGCCCAGCACTACCACCTCAAGGTCAAATACGCAGCTGCTACTGGTGGTGCACCACCCACACCACTTCCATACATTGACCAAATCTATCAGAATACCCACATAGGCCCACACGGAGACCCTTCTACCAAGAAAGTCTTTCCTTCCAGGCAGTATAGCAGCTACAACACAAGGAGTTTGATGCCCCATGAAGTCCCGTCTAACATCCCCCGCCGAGCCAGTGACCCTGTGAGACGGGTGACGGCAGATTCTCTCAGCCACTCACAAATGCAGCGCTACAACAGCATAGGAGCGCTTTACGGAGGGGCGACCATGCAGCCCCACCCACCTCCTGCATCAGAAAGACAAAATTTATGCCAGCAAGGCTGTCTGCGACCAGATGGTCTCCACCACCACCCTTTTATTGTACGACCACCCAGAATTACTGAGAATGTCACTATGGAGGCAATAACAGGTAACATACCTGAGGAAGAACCAATGCTGCCTGATTTCAACACCAGTCAACATGAGTTCCAAGGAAACCCCAATATCCAGCAGCTGCCAGTGAGACGCAGGGCTGTCGTGAATTCCAACATCAACCTGCTGACTCCTAACGTGAGTCCAGGGCAACAGCAGCAGCATTGTTCCTCTTCACCACGGGACAATAGGACAGACTGCTCCAACTCTTTGGATGTTGATGAGCAAAGTTCCAGGGTACTGGTCAGAGGGAACCTCACAGTCCTCCAGCAAAACCAGAACTTTGGATCCTTTTACAATTATCTTGGCTCCAACCAGCAGATGATTCAAAACCTGGTCAACACAGCACAACAGAGCAAACTGCGAAATTCCCAACCTGGACCAAACTGCTTCCAGCAGTCGTCAAATCTCAATGAAACTATAAGCTCTCCATGTCAGTTCAATGGAGGTGTCAGTTCATATGACAAGAACGGTAACACCTATCCAACTTGTAGCATTAACATTAGCATGCTAAGCCCCAGCTGCAAACAGGAGCCAGTTGACATGTACTTCACTGATGCAGGATTTCAGCCCATGCAAGTCAAAATTGAGGAATGTGAGAGATCCATCATGATTTCTAATCAGCAGAATTGCAATATTACCTCCCAGAATTCTTTGAAAACTAACAATGAGAGCCACCTGCAGCCAAAGCCATCAACAAAGCCCAATTCTCTCAACAGGCACCATTCAGGGCCAAAGTTGATGGAGCAAACGAGATGCCAAAATAATGCTAACCCAGGACTTCACTGTGGCAACAACTCCAATGACAATGTCATGTTCTACACGGGACAGATTCAAGTGTTTGAGCCAATCAGTAACTTAAACCATGATGTTTCTCCTGTTGCAAACGTGCCTCCTTTTGGAAATGACAAAGTGTCAGGTGACAACCAAGCATCCAAGACTGTAGACTGTGACGCAGAGCTGGAACAAGCACAGATAGACTTTGATAGCATGCTTGATGACGGCGATCACTCCAGCCTGATGTCAGGAACCTTGAGTCCAGGCCTGCTCCTGTCCCGGAGTTCCTCTCGCCTGACAACACCCAGGAACTCAGTTACATTGCCCTCGGTGCCAGCGGGGACAGGAAACATGGCCATAGGGGACATGGGTTCACTGCTGAGTGCATTGGCAGAGGAGAGCAAGTTCTTCAACTTGATGTCTTAGCCACATGTCACAGAAACATCTTTGGATAGGACAGTATTTGCAGATGTCCATATGCACAATAAACATTCAACCACAGACTAAAAGTGAAGAGACAATGTGCCAAAAAAAACCTCTGCAGTGTGTGAATCCTGTTTTCTTGTACAGTCTCATTTGTTAATTATTTAAAATGGCAATTTTTCTATCTTTTTTAGAAGCCTTATCTTTGTTTTGTGTTTCTACCTTGTATGTAAAGAACAAAATTCAGTTGTACAGACCTGCAGTAAGATCAAGTGCCTCGCTCAGCCAAAACGTTGTAGTCATTAAGTCGTCTTTAAATTACTACATTTAAAAGGGATAGTTCAGTTTTTTATTTTTTAGTGCATGATTGGACTAAAAACCAGCCTGAGGTTTGCTCTCCATTAAACCTGGCTGTTTAATCTATGTCAGTTTAAGTCTATGATATCTTAAGAATATGTTCACATCCTTATCTCTCTGTAAGACAGACTTTTCATCACAAACATCACAGCAACACAAGTTTGCAAACCACTCACTCTTCCACACAAACCCCATATAGAAAATGATGTTATGATACGTTATCTCATAGCCTAAAACTATGAGATAAATGATGAGAAGTGATTTTAGCATCACAGCACACGGGAGTTGCTGATCCACTGCTGCCTCCATCACTAAATTCAAATATATTATTTTGTGTTTGAAATTCTTTATATGAATTCACCTCAGTGACACAAAGCAGCAGTTAGACCTGCTTAGCTAAAATCACAGATTTTTCTGCTGGAAAACTCTTTCTAATAACAAGATAAACAGTGAACATATTCTTAAGACATGACAGACTTAAGTTGACAAAGGTTTTCGCTGACTAAGGGTCGTACCAAGTGGCTTAAATCTGTCACTGCTGGCAGATTTGTTTTCAATTAGACAAAAAATTCTGAAATATCCCTCTTTAATATGTAATTGCCACAACATAATTGCCTGATACGCACATTATTTGGAATGTATCACCATGGCCCACTTGTTTGAGACGTTCCACACTGTAAATGACTTGAGCTCAGCTTCATTTGGTCACGGCGCTCACTTCTGCTGGAGGAGAAAACTGTTTAATCACAACCTTTCTCTCTCCATTAGCTCAGCATTTCAAGTTTACAGTCATTATCTGATGGCTGATTAACTGTGACATCTCAGTGTCAAGCAGCAGAGGCATGATGTGTGACTGGAATTATGAACCCATGCACTGAGGAAAAAAAAAAAATATATAAAAAATCTTTAGTGCTTCTGCAGCCAGATCAGCTCTGGATTTTTCTTGTTTGTACATTATTGCACCCTTTTTTGTCCTACTGTAAATGTAAATATAATTTGTACATTTTCTAAAAAATAAATACACTATTGATTTTTTTTTATAGAAATATCATTTTCGTTGTCCCTTGTGGTTTCTTTTTTATTCAAATAGTTGACAACAACAGAGCCAGTTGAGAGAAAGTTATTCAAACAAAATAAACTGAACACACAATTTATCATTGACTACAAGAAGTTACATACATAATCTTCCACCTTATGGGTAACACGTACGACACATGCCCCATGATAACAATAATACCTCGTAATGGGGATTCTGCGATACAGAATTTTTTCTGAGATTACAGAATTCATTGCTGTCAGGCGGCATCCTACTGTCAACTTCTGCTTACAGTACAAGTACCACCGCTAGGATTTATGAGGCTTGTGAGTCAAACTGACAAGAAATCTGTTTGGATCACTCACTCATATTCTACCACTTTATCCTCCACAGGTCACCAGTCTATCACAGGACCAAATATGAAGACAAACAACAATTTTCTCTCACACTCATGGTCAATTTAAAGTGTCAAATGTACCTAATCCCCAACTCTGTATGTTTTTGGACTGTGGGAGGAAACTGGAGAACCCGGAGAAAACCCCCACACACAGGGAGAACATGCAAACACCATGCAGAAAGACCCTTGCTCCAAACGGGTCGTAACTTGTATGATTATCCATCCATCATCTACCACTTCCACCTGAGGGTCGCAGGGGGTGCTGTGCCAATCTCAGCTGACATAGGGCGATAGGCAGGGTACACCCTGGACAGTTCCCCAGTCCATCGCAGGGCCTTGTACGATTAATCGCAGGCGTAAATGAAAGTGTGTTCTCTTTGTGTGGCTTCATCTCGGGAGAAAATATTATTATTCATCAGTCCATCTCTTTATCCAGGAGGAGTGTTGATCGCTTCAATAATTCAACAACAAAACTTTTGTCTTTGAACCATTTGCTGACAACGCACTTTCCTTAAACCTTTCTTGTTGAATGTCAGACAAAGGTGCGTGCGCACACACACACACACACACACACACACACACACACACGTTGTTAAAGACGCTGTACGACCTCTCCGTTTCTGCCGTGCAGCTTTGAAATAACTTCCTCTGACCTCGTCCTACCTCGCTGGCTTGAGTAAGCTTGACATAATGTAAATCCTCACTCGGAAGCTGATGAAACAGGACGCTAACAGGAGGGGAAAAGACGAGACGGCGTGCGGAGCGACCACTGCTGCGGCAGTTAGCCCGTGTGTACTTCAATATTAGCTGTGACAGAGCGGCCCAGAGGACGCCGCTGCTGAAACCACATAAAACACAGCGGCAGAGAGGAGGCGAGAGGTTCCGGGGGACACAGCACTGAGCGTTCGCCAGAGGAACAAATGATTTTAGCCTGTCAGGGAATTCAGCGGAGGACACGTTTGATCTGGAGTCTGTGATTGCTTTTGCCACTGGAATTCCTTATTCTGTCTGAGATGTGAAGTGGGAGAGAAAAATAGCCTCAGGCTGTGAAATTCAACCAGGCCCCAAACAAGAGGAGCAGATAAGATCACGCAGCGCCTGCATCGTCACTTACTGATGGAGATAAGCCAGAGGGAAAGATGAAAGGTGGTTTCAGCGTGTTTATGGATTATGAATGTTATTATTCTAAGTTATAAATGAAGACATTTGAGTCATGAAAATGTGATCAGCTCAAATTGGAAGATTTTAAAGGGCACAGAATAATAATTTGCCATTTGAGGAGGAACTCACATTAATTCTTGCTGTTGTTTGACACTGAGGATTACACTCATATTGGGTATTTAAGTCACGCTGTTAGTAGGTATTTAATAAAGTGATAACAAGGAAGAAGAAGAGCAGGGGCTCGGGAGAAATATTTGGGTTTTTATAAACAGTTTTCTAAAAGGTCTAGTCGAGAAAACAAAAATAAAAATCATTTCTTCCTGAGTGCAGAAATAAATTTAGGATAACACCATGATGATGCAGTGTCAGAGGTTAACATACCTTCTCCTGCAGACGTCTGTGAACCCCTCTCCTCATGTATGCCTCTAGGAAAGCCAAAAAAAAAAGATTAATCAGAAATATCAGAAACCAGGTCATAGTATCTGTGAAAATGTAAAATGTAAATCTAAATTATTCTGGTAAAGTCATAATGTAAAAGGTCTCCAATAAGCATTATATGTTACCATGCTTCATGGTTTGTCATGGTTTGTGATTAAATATTTTTGAACAATAATAATCATATATAGTCTTTTTGTAGGACATTTTGGTCATGGAGACTTTTTAAAGCGGTTATAAGAGAGTAATGACTCGTCTGAGAGGCTCCTCCACTGATCACCTCAGGTTGGTGAAGGGTTTTACGACATGGACTCGTGGTGAGGGCAGTAAACACAACCTTCTGCCGGGCGTTTAAAGACCACTGGAGGAATGTGTTTTACAGCGAGCGCGGCGTTCTCCAGCGTCTCCCTGGGTTTAGAGATTCAAACCCTCAACACAGCGACACAAACACAAGGTCAACAGAAGTTTACAGAATCAGCCTTAATTCAAATACTTAACTTGTTAAATTTGACATTTTTCTTTGACGAGCACAACTTTATCGTGCTCATTGGCTGAGCGGCTAACCCCGCCCACTACTTTACTGGAGCCACATCATGGTCACATGTTTGGCATGAAACTGTGTTTTCTGTAAAGACAGTGAACAACTACTAGACAAAGGGAACGGCACGTTTTAACCTTAAATGTGCCTGATGCACGTGGAGGTGCTGACCACTTTCATTAGAATTCTTTTTTTTTAAAATGGTGTCCTCTGGACGACCCCGCCCACCTTGCTCTGTGAGGTCAGAATGCAAAGCCTCCACGACTGTAACGATCACCGTGATGATGTGATATGAAAAGTGACGAGTCGTCCGATCACAGCTGTGACAAACGTGCTCTGACGTGAAGGAGACTCTTCTTCTCGCTGCGACCTCTGTCGCCCTCTGTCTTCCTCCCTGTCCATGACACCACATCACATTAGCGCAGCTCGGCGGCATATTATTGCATCGTTATTGCTCATGTGACAGTCTAACGGTCCCTCCTCCTGCTCCTGGTGTCAGTGCAGATGATGGATAGCGCTCGGCGCTCATTCATTTCTATTAGACTAATATTCAAATCCCCTCCAGAGTTCAGCCGCCGCCTCCCACCGCTGGATTTTAATTCATGAAGCAATTTCAGAGGTTTGTGGTCAAACTGGCAGCTGAGGAGTATGTCAGTCTGAGTTTGTATCCGCACACATCAGGAAGAATTGAATCACACTGTGAAATGCACAAACAATACACCGACAAGACATTTTTACTTGTTTTAAAATAAAAAACAGTCACAAAAGGATATCTTAAGAATATGTACACTGCTTTATCTACCTGTCAGACAGATGTTTCCAACAAGAACTCAAGTTTATAAACAACTCACTCTCCCACACCAAAATCCATAGAGCTAATCAGTGATTTTAGCTCACTGGGACACAGGAGCTGCTGGTCTACTGCTGCCTCGTGTGGTCACTTTGTGTCACTGAGGTCAATCTGAACAAAAGATTTCATGACAAAATAAGACATTTTTAATTTACTGATGGAGGCAGCAGTGGACCAGACAACTCCTGTGTCCTGTGATATAAAATCACTGATCACTTTCTCTACAGACTGGTGTGGGAGAGTGAGTAGTTTTACAAACTTCAGTTTCCTGTTGTAAAGGTCTGTTGTTGTGTAGGTTGTTAGCTCATCTAGGATGCTCAGTTTGAATTATTTCAAAGTAGTTAAAACTGCTGGAGTGTGGAAATGTTCAGGTGTGCACAGCCATGTGACTCAATCAGCTGTTTAAGATTCATCAGGAGGATTCCTTGTATCTGTGTCTGTAGGATTTTGGTCCACAGCTTCTCTCAGGTCCAGAGAAATAATGGATTTTTTTTTTTTTCCACGGGTGGCCTCTGTGGGATTTATGTATTATTAAAGGTGCAGCTCTGCTCATTTCAATAGGGCCACCTCCGTGTCAGGAGCAAGCACTGGGGGCCATCATGTCAACGCCTGCGCAATATTAACTAAGACCTACTGAATAATCATCATCCTCAAAAACTGAGGTCACCACTGCCACAAAGTCCGGTATGGTCCTTTAAAGTGACATTCAGCACTCGACGGTGTGTTATTGGTGCCACTGAAGGAGCAGAGAGCTGGCCAATCATCGGCGAGGCCTTCGGTGTCATGAACTAATACGACATACATATTCATGATATGTTCCCATGCAAAATAACAGCTGTTTTTCAACAACGTGCCATCTGTCTGAGGGACTCTGCCATATTAGCAGCTCATCACGGTGTGAAAAAAAACCAACAACAACAACTGTGTGGGTCATTATCCCACCATAACACACACACACCTGCCTGTGTGTGCTCCTGCACTGGCAGAAGTTCAGGATCTTCTTGCTTAAGAACGTTTAGAGAGAAGAAGACAAGGAATCAAACCTGCAACCTTTGAGGTACAGGATTTACAACAGAAATTTCAGACTTTCTCAGTGTAAAAGGAAAAAAACGAGGATTTTAGCTTGAACTTCACAGACTATATAAAATCAGATTACAGGATTAAATCAAACAAATGCCTCATAGGTTCTTCAGCCAACAACCTGTAAAGGGTCATTCAAAATTCACGTATTTCTGTTGGAATAATTTGATTAGAAATCAAACTTTGAAATATTTATATATATATAAAACTTCACTGTACTTCACTAGACTAGACTCGTGTTTAGGGCTGAAACAATTACTCGATTAATCAATTATTAATAGATTATTAAATGAATCGTCAACTACTTTGAGTGTCTTTAAGGAATTAAAACAAGTTTTATGATTTTTTTAGCTTCTTAAATGTAAATATGTTCTGGTTTCTTTGCTCCATAGCACAAAGAAATCATTAAAACTGGATAATTTTTGGTTTTTGGACAAAAACAGGACATTTTTAGCACGTCGTCCTTTCCAGGTTTGAGAAACACTGATCAACATTTTATGCACCAAACGATTACTCAATTAATCGAGAAATGACAGATTACTCAATTATAAAAATACTCGTCTTTTTGAGGGAAAAGTTGTCAAGAGTCACTCAAGGTCACAGTACTCCATTATTCTAGATCTGACCTCAAAAACTGAGCTAATGAAGACCTTGTGGCACAGCCCAAAGCTCCCAAACAAAGCAGGAACATTACTGTTTTTGAGATAAAGTTGAGAAAAAGTTTCAGATTCAACTTTTCTCTGGTTTTGTCGGAGCAAAGGGAGGAGGAGTTGTGTCGAGGTGGGTTAAATCTCTCCAGCTGAGGAGGGCGTCAGAGTTTCTGCGAGTCACGGATCCCAGTGGCAGCTCAGGGAGGTCAGCGCCACCATCTCGCTGCTCACTGGGGCCCCCTCAGGTTCTGGGCTCTCAGGAGGTTTTTGGAGGACGGAGGTCCTCATTAAAACCTCCTGTCACTCTGCCCTCTTCCTCCTCATTGCCCAGTCCACCTTCTCTGAGGAGCCGCAGCACTAAGCGTATGCTGCGACCGTGCAGGTGTCAAACAGCAGGTGTCTGCCGCCGACAGCTGTGGCGTTCTGATGAGAACGCACAGGAAGAACCACAAAAAATATTTAAGTTTCTAACTGTTCATCAACTCAATCTGTTTCTTTCTATTGATTATAACAAGGGACTCAGTTTATCTGGGAGCAAAATACTACATTTTACACGTAAACCTGTTTAAGATTTTTGATAAATTTGCCTGAAAATTCACATTTTACCTCAAAACAACAATATATTATATTGTTATAACAGTTCACAGACATGTGATATGAAGGACGTCTGCTTTTACTTTGGTGTAATCTCCTGAATCCAATTTAGTGTCAAGTAGTTTGACAACTCAAACTACTGAAAAACAACTTTCTATTAAAAATAAAAGATATTCAGCAAGGAAACTTTCAAAAATAGTTCGGTGTATCAGACCAGAATCAAAAAAACTAATTGCTAGGAAACGAAAGTTTTAATAATATGTTTTAATAGTTATTCTTTGTGCTGCTGTGTCATTTTGATCAGTCCTACCTCCGGTAAGTTCTACCTGTGACCCGTGGTAGGTCACATGAAACGCCTCGTTGTTGCTATGACGTTCCAGACAGAAGCACAAAAGGAGAATTTAAACTAAACTCAGATATTTTGGAGCAAAAAAACACAAAATGTAATCAAAAGAATTTGTGTAATCAGGAAATCACACAATACATACACAGTAAAATAGTACGTGTACACATATGTCAGATAAACATAAAAGGAGCCCTGGAAATGTCCTTTCTTATCTTCTGAATATTTTTTAAAACTTGTTTATTTTAAAGTTCAAGCGGCCGTGACCTTCCATGAGTCCAAGTGAACGTTTGAGTCTCTCGAAGCTGCCGACACTGAGACATAAAAAATCAAGAGTACTAAGTCAAAACATGAAATTATTTAAGTGTGAACAGCATGGTTTGGTGATTTAAGATGTTGTTTCACACAAGCAACAAGTAAACACCTGAACCTGAGGTGCAGCCATCGTTCATTTGGAAGAGAAGATTTATGTCTTAACTTTGGCCCTGGACTTTGAACATTTATTTATTCACTTATTTCATTTTCCCTGTCGAGAAAGGTGTTTTATTTTTTAGTATCCAGAGAAAACAGGTTCTCCTCGAGGGCAGTTCATTTCTTCTCTCCGTTTCAAAGTCAAGAAGCCAAAAAGGCGAGAGAACAAAAGCAGCTCTGTGTTACGGTTCACTGAGTGTTTGTCTTTGAGTTTACCCTCCTCCTCCTCCTCCTCCATCCTCACTATTAAATCAGAACAGACTGTGTGTGAATTTTCACCATGAATCATAAATGCCTGCTTCTCTCCTCAGAGTTAATCAGCGAGGAGAAAGTTGACACACCTTGTTCTGGTGGGGAACACAAAGAGAAGATGAAACATTCAACACCTGATGCAACACTGAGTTAAGTTTGTTCAGGTGAGAAGGTAAAAGCCTGATTATTCTTCCTCCACCTCCTCTCTCCGGAGGACGGGCTGTTTTCTTTACAAGGCGGCAAACGCTGCATCATTTTCCACTGCAATTAATTGGGAGGCCCTGATGGCGAAGGCGGAGCGCCGGTGCCAGTCCTGTGTAAGGTTCTGGCACCTTCAGCCGCTCACTCGCTCGCTCGCTCTCTCACTCTCTGGAAAGACTTAACAGGACACGGCTCAGAGTCGTTCTCTTCTTCTGACATAATCCTTTACGAATCGGCTCTCCTCGCTGGCTGCAAACATTGAAGCAAAAAAAGGAAGTCATGCTGCGACGACCGTTGAGGTTAACGACCCGACGTGAAGTCAAAGTTAGTAGGAATAAAACAAACACATCTGCCCTCCCTCTCTCCACAGCTCCATATTACAGTCCGTTTATGCAAAGCGTGCCTCGGCCTGTCAGCAGCTAATCATTAAAAGGATGATCGATGGTGTTTATTTTCTGATGATGGAACGCAACCCCCTGCCTGATGATAATTGTAATAAAAAGGACAGATCAAGCCGCCAAAGTTATTAAATTATTATACCATAATTTGCATTAATCCCGGCTGTGGAGATGTAGAAGTGAAAGTGTGTGTGTGTGGGGGGGGTGACAGAGGCTCAGTGACGGCTTGTTAGCGGGAGAGTCCACCTTGAAACGCTCCCATGCCCTTGGCCCCCCGCAGATCCTAAGAACATAACGATACAGCCAACGTCATTCAACAGAGAAGACAGACAGGTTTGGTAGCTAATTGTGAAGTCTACATGTCCATTTTTACCATCATAGTTTGTTTCTGTGATGCATTTACACAAATTAGGACGATTTAAAGTCATACTTGAGGTTTTTTGTATTGTGGTGACTGGGCTGCGAGCACCCCCTGCTGCTGAGATCCAGCCCTAGACATGGAGGCCCACTCTCAGTCACCCTAAGAACAAGTTCACGTCTTTATCTCACTTGAACCACAGAAACTCAAGTTTGTAAACCACTCACTCTGCCACACCAAAGGCCATAGAGAAAATCAGTGATTTTAGCTCGCGGGACACGGATGTAGCTGCTGGTCTACTGCTGCCTCGTGTGGTCACTTTGTGTCATTGAGGTCAATCTGAACAAAGAATTTTAAACACAGAATGGACAAAATAGCACATTTGAACTTACTGATGGAGGCAGCAGTGGATCAATAACTCCTGTGTGCTGTGATGTTAAAATCACTGATTTTATCTATGGACTTTGGTTTGGGAGAATAACCAGCCATATTTTCACAGAGAGTGAGCCTCTGTGTCTCCGCAGCAGGACTCGCTCACAAATCAGTCAACACTGACCGTGTCATTCGTTAAAAAGAGTATCACTTTATCTGTGCAATAAGCGTAACCATGATATTGCAATAAGTGAGTGTAACACAGTACTTCTCCTCTGGGACTCCGTCATTGTTAACACATGTTCACACGGTGTGAAACCCTCATGCTGTTTGGGTTTGAAGTTTCTCAGAGACTCTCTGTGAATCAAGAGAAACGGGGAATTCTCCACATTCATGAATTCCTCTGGTGCTCTGCACTTAAAAGCAGCGCAGCCCCATTAGCCGCTGCCCTCGTTTTTTCCCTCCACTCTTTATTTTCTTCTCCCTCGCCGCTGCTTCTTTGGAGTCCAGCTGGATCCCGACCAGAAGCTGCCGCTTCCTTCGAGACCCCTTAAAAAAAATAAATAAATAAATAAAAGAGGACGGAGATGTCAGGGCAAAGCGAGGCTAAAGTCCTCGGCTCTGCTAATGAACACGGCTCGACTCTGATGTTCAAGGATTCAGCATCAGGTTCTGCAGCGCATGTGGACCGATGCACGGACTCCTTCAAATACAAAGACCTGACTGAGAAATCCACAACATTTGTGCTTAATGCACTGATGAAAATCTAAAAACTCACTCTCAGTTTGGATTATTTACAGCTTTTAGAGGAAAAACTGATGGGGACGTTCATCCACCTGTAAAGGTGATTAATAATATTGCATGTAATATGCATGTAAATATTTTTTAAAACAGCACATTCAAAAAAGAAATATAGTGGCTTTTTCATTTTTCCAGAATAAAGTGAGTGCGATGATCACTGCGGTGATTCAGTTCAGCTCCAAATATCACGTAACACAGACGTGAGCTATGATGATCATGTCAGTGATTTATTGAGATTCATTAAAATCCATTTTCTATAAACGTACAAGGCTGAAAATAAATTGAAATGTTTCATCCCCAGAAACAAAACTAGCAACTGTGAAATGAATAAGTAACGTTAGGCTGGCTCTAATCGACTCGACAACAACCCTACAAAAATATTCAGATGAATGAAGTCTGACAGTCGTCAGTGAAACAGAAGCTAACACGCACACAGTGTTAGTGGATTTCACAGCTGTGAGCCGTAGTTGAAACTTGAACATATGCTGCTGCTGCTGCTGCTGCTGCGTCCCACGAGGCTGAGAAACGACAAAAAACCACCAAACATTTTCAACAAAACAGAGTCGGGGGGACTCACAGGGGCATCCTGAGTTCAGAGCACATGGGTTTTTACAGAGGCCGATCAGCGCCAAACACTAGACAACAACATAAATCCTCTCTTTTTTAGATTCTCTGAGGAAAAAATATCTCATTTCCACAGTAAATAAAAACATAATCACTGCTTCATTCTGAGCCAACGGCTGACATCAACTTGTTTTTCTTACCTCCTCGACGCCTTCTGCCCACATTTTAGTCCATTTGTTTCCTGTTTCCGTGACTATTTTACCCACATAAACAGCTCACACTAATGTTTCCATGACTTTATTGACTCAACAGCTCGTCGCACCCTTTACTGACAATAATACAGGTCAGATGTTTCTGCTGCTGTACATTCACTTTTGGATTGTTGCTGATGAAGATCAGGTGTTATAGCTGAAAGCTACCTGCATGTTCCCTCCCTCTGACACCTGACTGTCCTTCACACTCAACTTCCTCATCAACAGGTGACAAGTCCCTCAGCAGCTCTGAAGCACCCTCTACTGGCACCAAATGCAACAACATCATCACTTCATAAACTAAACAACCCGTGTTAAAAACACAATATCTGACTGGACTTGTAGTATTTGTAATACTTAATGTCCTTTTTATTGTTAATATTTCCTGGTGTTTATAATGAATCTTTAATTCATACTTTTACTACTGTAGTAATTCCACAGGTTCCCCTGTAGTGGGACTGATAAAGGATTATTGTCAGTTACTGCAATCATCATCACATTATCATGAAACTGAAGTTTTTTGCTGAAACAAGGTTTTCATACTGGAGAAAATGCAAATGTTTCATCTGGATTAAAATTATCCTATAAGATTATGCCTTCCATTTTATTTTAGTCCCTTTTTCCCCTAAATCCCTGGATTAACATATTTGATATTGTTTTATTTGACTAATTTAATGATATTTTGTTACTTTAAATCATCAATTAGCTTGTTATATAAATATTTTCTTGTTTATTTGCTCTTCTATGACAGTAAACTGGAGACCTTTAGCTTGTTTGTTGTCTTTTTCAAGTTTAAGAGACACTAATCATTCATTTTATGACAAATTTATGGGGCTACTGAACGGTTGATAAAGAAAGTCAAATGAATTGATCAATAGTCAAAGTCCTAGTTTCTGCCAAAAACCTCTGAAGGTTTGATTCAAATTAAACCTGAGATTTGATGACATGATCTAGTCAGTTTTAAAGATTAATCTAACCCTGGATTGAAACTGAGAGTCAGATGAGTTGTGATTTGCTGTCACGTCTGTCTGGTTTGTTGTCAGAAAGCAGCGGCAGAGTGAAGACGGAGGCCGCTGTGCTGAATTCTGTTCTGTTAAATAATCACGATGAATAATGAAGATGTGAGCAGGCCTGGCAGATCGGGCCTCCTGGGCGGACATTTAGTGTCAACCTGACAGGTCTCAGTGCAGCTCGGGGACGAGAGGGGGATGAAGTTGTCTCCATATTAAGCAGGCAGATTAGACCCGTTAAACGGAGGGCAGCGTGGCGAGGTGGCGAGCATGGACCTCCGGGGTCTGCATCTCATCAGGTGAGCCTGAGGGCGGAGGTAGTGAGGAGGAGGAAGAAGGGGGAGGAGTGGGGCGGCCCGGCCTCTGGCCCGCCTCCACCACACCTCACGTCTTCTGCATCCACAAAACGGGAACTGACCCCACGCTTCTGCCAGCCTCCGCCGCAGCTAAGCCTTCCCGTCATGCACAGGAGCCACAGCGAGTTCCCATGAGCCTCCGCTCGCTCCCCGCCATCTGCCGTGATTTATAGAAAACGGCCGATGATTTATGGGCCAGTCATCTCACAATGAAGTTGTTCTCTTTCATTTGAGCGACCTCCCGACCTCGCCGCCACTCGCAGCCAGGTTGGGGGAAATGTGCGCTAATCATACACTATGAGGGCTTTCAAATGGGAGGAGGTGGGTGGGAGGAGGAGGAGGAGGTGGTGGAGGAGGAGAGGAGGTAGAGGGCTTTAATGAAATTAATTTTCAACAGTGTGTGCATACTGATGAAACAGGCAGGGCCTCTGCAACGACACGTGGCCACCGCTGAGAGACGCTTACCGAGCTCAAGGTCTGACGGCGGCGAGGACGACTCACCGCCAACACTGTCCTCACGCCCCGCTTTGATCTGAGAATCAAACGCCCCATTAGGAGCGAGTGATCCAAGGAATGTGTTCAAAGATTCATCCAGAGAGTGTGTGATCACCAATGAGGCCTGAACACTTCAGCAGAGAGACAAAGACTGGAGTCTTCATTTCTACGTCCACAGAAAAACAATCGAAGTGAAACAAGTCTGATAAGAAAATGAGAACGATTGACTTCACAGATTTCTGTGTCCACACAAATCACATCAACGCAAAATAAATCAGATCATTTTCCAGAGTTTGATTCTAATCTCTTTTTACTCGAGCGTGAGAAAAACAAAACAAAATTTCTTAAAACATTTACCTGTACTTATATGTATATTCTCTGAATTTTAAATGCAAATTTTCATAGATAAAAGGACATTTTTGCATTATTTTGGTGCTTTTGAGGTAAAAGACCTGCACTCTGCTTCCATCCACTGTTTTTAATTGCTAAATATGGAACATACGACATGTTTTTATTTAAATATTTGACTCAATAATTTTAATATTTATTGGAAATAAACAAGAGGCTATTTTGGTTTTATTGTAGCTATGTATTATGCTCATTATTGTTTTTATATTATTACCAGAGTTTGGCCTGTCATTTATTGCAAAAATACAGCTTGTAGATAGTTAATTTAAAAATAATTGGATGTTCAAATTCTACAGTTAAGATACATATTTAATATTTAGTAAAATAGGATTTCTAGTTATTTTAAAGTGTGTTTTTGGATCTTTGAAGAATAAACAACATTTATAGTCAGAAACATTAAAACCAAAATAATATGTGTATGTTTATGACCATCTGTACCTGGTAGCAGACTGTGTCCATCTGTCCTTCTGTCTCTCTGTGGGTGACAGAGCAAATCCAGCTTGACCTCGTCACAGGTTCAATTCCCTGCTGCAGTGTCCTTAAGCAGATTTAATCTAGAAAGAATAATCAATAAATCAAGACCAGAGGAGAGTGACCAGAGAGATTCAAAACACTGAATTTTGAATCTGAAATTTACATTTTTAATTTTCTGAATTCAGTAAACCAGTCATCTCTGTACTGTAGCTGCAGCAGCAAAATAGAACATATAATAGATCCTGGTATATCAAATGGTGAGGGCGCCATCTAGTGGTAAATACATCTTATCAGCATGAATTTAAGTTGTGATAGTCTGTCTATAAATTGTATATGTGTTATTATTAGTAGTAATTGAATTCTTTAAATGAATATTATAAAATAAGAATCACTGAATGACATGTTCTAATGCCAAATAAATTGTATCATAAAAATTTGCTTTGGTATTTTGGTGCAGAACAAATGCAGTAGTAAGAAAATAACTCTCACTGTAAACGAATGGACAATGAGAATTTCTTAAATAATAAATAAAGTGGCCAGTGAGTGTGCGTACAATAGGGTTTCCCTACAAACTCTGGTTTCTAATGCTGACCTTCTGACAATAAGGCTCTATATTTGTTTAATATTTACAGACTCATAATGACGTCGTCAAAAATAAAGCACAAGAGAAATACAACACACAATACAAATAAGCACATTTAAATGTGTGTCTTGTGTAATAAAGAGTAAAATGTACATGTGAAAATACTTCAAATGTTGTAGCTTCATATTGTATGTGATACAATTAGACAGTAAACACTACAAACCGATCCGAACCAACCATGTACATGGTATATATATATAGACAGCGTAGGACAAGAAAAGTACAATAACAATAATAATAATAATAATATAGCATACACATCATACAGCTACTATTAAACAGCATTTGGCAAATACAACAGCATACATTCAGTCAAATGACCGCAAAGACAAACCGTGCTTTCGTGTACCGTTGTTGTAAACTGATTTAACCGCAGTTTGACGGCCGCCGTTTTGTCTCAGGCTAACAGCCGAGCCGAGCCAACAAACCTGATTACTAGCACCCGTGTTAACCAAAGACTTCCGGGGCTCTGTACGACTGCGAACAAAATCCCCACACAACATTTACGCTTTATTTGTGTACATAAACTCAAAAGAAAACGAAGTTATCGGAGGGTTAGTGCTGTCCGGTGCTAGCAACGATAGCTAACGGTTTTAGCTTTGACACGGAAGTTCAAAGTGCGTCACAACGAAATGACGCAAGAAAACGTCCATAAAATCAATAAACATAACACATATAAGTGTAAAAAAACAGTCAAAATACCTTTAACCAAACACTTAATAGTATTGTATATTGTTACGTCGAGAACACACACATTTTATAAGTAATTGCTGTTCTCGCTGTTGGGAAAAAAAACACATACCTTTTAATCCGTGTAGTCTTTTACCTCTGGTGCGCGAGACAGTGTTTTTTCTTCTTATTCTCCCGGAAACTTAACCTTTTTAAAAAGTACGTATGAAAACTAAACACAGAAATGAATAAATACCATTATATATAATCAGAAAATATATATAACATCAGAAAATATTGTTAAATAAATAAATATTAAAAAAAATGAGTTTTACTGAAGACGGGGATTGTTGTACTTGCTTCTTTTGTCCACCAGAGGGCGTAAAGAGACACAACTCCCATTACAATTCAATAATTCACATTAAAAATAAAATATCTATAATAGTCAGTAAAATAATTTAAAAACCAAATGATTTAAGACAATAAACTTCCTTTAATTTAGTAGATTGTCATATTAATTTCAACTTATTCATCTCAAAATTACTACAAACATTTTAATAATTCTAGAAAGTGAGAAAATAAGAAAATAATTAACATTTAATGAATTCAAAATGAGTAAATAATAATACAACATGATATCAAACAGTAAAACATAAGAAAATAGAATAAAAAAAATAAAGCGGTTTCTGTTGAGTTTATAGTATTTACTGCTTTTGTCCACTACAGTACGCAAAGAGACCCAACTCAATGATTCACATTGTAAATAAAATATGTAAAATGAAATTACGTTAAATAAAGGGCCTCTTATTTGATTATGAGTTCAAAATTATTTATGGTGAAAATAATTCATATTAAGTTTTAAGAACTGAAAATACAAGTAAATAATATTATGACATATCAATCTATGACAAACTTAATCTAACTTGAATATAATAATATGATTTTTTTTATATAAACAGCATAAAAATATAAAAAAACATTTAAAAAAAAATGTAATCGAATTTAAATCCTGCTTGTGTATCTCTGTGTAGAACAACATCATTTAATAGATTTAAATGATAATAATAAACACACGTCGATATCAATGTTTTGTTGATGTTTTCAAACAGTTTTATTGTTATTTTGGCGTGGAGTCGGTCACAGTCGGGTATAAAAACACTTTTTATTCACTGCAGAAAAAAACAAACAAAATCAGACAAGGAAGAAAATAAAAGTTCTGCAAAGTTTTCTCACAGGTGAAAGAACCAAACAGGTAAATATGATGTAAATAATCACGTAAATATCATGTAAATATGTACAGACAAACACAGGGCGTATATATAAATACTGTGCAGCACTAAAAACTAATAAAAACAGGAGCCATGCAGTCAGTGTGAGTGGTTTCTATGGAAACGCCTATTTACACAAGTGCATCATCATGAGAACGCGTTGTTGTCACATTAGTGTTTTTGCAGTGTAGTGATGGAGGGTGTGTTAGCGGTAATGTTAGCGTTAGAGCAGGTCTGCTATCAGAGGAATCGCTGGCAAGTCGTCCTATTTGCTTTGCGTCAAACTAACGTGAGAAAACAACGCAGGCGCTACTTATGACCATTTAGTTTCAGGTCACGTTTTACAAAAAAATTTGAGCAAAGCGAATGCTCTCACTTCCTGTTTGCAGGAGTCTTGCGACAAACAAACATGGACAGGTTTTTTTTATTCATTTCCAGCAGCCATGTCACGTCAGTAAACAATCTTTTTTTCCTTTTGATTGTTTTCTTGCCAATAATCTGAAAAGACTATTATCAGGCGTGAGAAATAAAAACATTATATTTGAATTGTTTTTCTGACTAAAATGTAACGTAAAGTGATTTCACTGTTAGGAACATTTCCTTTCAACTAGCGCAATCATATCGTCAGTATTTGTAAACATTTTCAAAAAAACAAGGTAGCTAATTTGATAGAATTTACACATTCAAAAAAAAAAACATACTGTATATATTAAGGCAGATTTTTATATTTATTGTGATAACATTGCAAATTGCAATTATTTTGGTCAGGACAAAAAAACTGCAACAATAAGTCCCACCCCTCTAGCCGAAGCTCTGCCCCCACATACTGGAAGCTGTGATTTAATAAAGACGTTTTTAAACGTTAGTTGTTTTGATAACGTAATGTTTTTTTTTGTCATATTTGCGAACAATTATCACAATAATATCGCAAATTGCAATCATTTTTGGTAAGGACAAAAATAGAATAAGACCCAGCCCCTCTGATTGAGGCTCCGCCCCCAAATACTGGACCTATTTGTGAGCATCTTCTAATTGCGTAGTCAGAAATAATAGGTACAGTTACCACAACATTATCATGAATTGCAACCATTTTTCGTGAAATGATAAATATATCATCCCGTATCGTATTTATTAGCAACATAACAGCAGCTACACTTTTAAAAATATTTTAACCTATAAATCCCACCCCCTCTTGTTAAAGCTCTGCCCCCCAAACACTTGGAAGTCATGTTTATGTAACATTATTATGTTTTCTTACAATGATTTTGTCGGGGAGAAATAATTAACATTGATCCATAAGAGTCCGCATTAGTGAACGTCTTCTAGAAGATTCACATAACGAACAAAAGAAGAGGCTCCACCCACTTCCATTTACGAATCCACAAAAAGAAAATTGAAGCACAAATTATCGCAGCAATATTGCGTCACTAACGTCTGAGTCTTGGCAAGAAAACGAACGACATGAACTCTGTCGTGGCGTGTTTGTTTTTCCCGTGGCTAGTGCGTTATCCGGGTGGAGTTAAGTATTTTGTGTTTTTGCGACTTTTGTTTGTTAGCATCATCAGAAGCAGTGGTAACGTTTTAAAAATAAAGAATAAAACAGGTAAAGAACGATCGGTGAAGAGTGCGATGTAAATATACAGTGGCTGGATTTATCGCAGTTTATTGCTAAAGTCCAAACATAGAACGCGGCGCTCGTCCTCAGAGGCGTCGGCATTAACTCGTCCTTCACATTTTTCGTTGTCAAAATCGTCGTAAAGAGACTCACATTCAAAGAGACAGTGAGGACCCACGATAATGAGAATAAGAAGAAGAAGAATAAAAACACGACGTATGTTATAAATACAGAAATATTTTGGAATGAAACTCAAACGACAGTAGTTTTAAACTCGACAGCAGACAATTCTAAATCTAAATAAACTCCCACTTTAAATCAGAAATGAATGTTTACGTTCACTTCCTGTCGCCATTTTAGACTTCTTCCATGTTTATCACATAAATTTACACTTAAATCAGTAACAGGAAGTTGTTTTTTCCTCAATTTTCTAAGTTTGGATTGAAAAATGGGAGAAAACATGTGCGCGTCAGTAACTAAATCTGATAAAATCTTTACGTTTACAATAAATAAATGTTTCGACCACAATATAAACCAATATGTTTCTTTTTGATCACGAATAATCCAGATTAAAGTCACATGTGAACATTTGCCATCTAGGAAATGATTAATATTGTTGTTCTTTTTCATAATTTGATCATATTTCTTAATTCTCTCATGAAAAAGTGATTGTTGGTTTTTAGTGGCACAGTTAAATTACAAATACATACATAAACAGTATTTATATATATATATATATCTATATATATATATATAGATATATATATATATACACATACTGAATATTCAAATTTCATGTAACAGTGTTTGAACTCAGGTGATTTTTGATTCAAAAGTTTTTAAACATTTTTCAATCCAGGTAGAAAAACAATGATTAATCAATGATTAATTCAAATATAAGAAACTAACACTGATTCTTCTGCTGGTTCTTGGGTCTAAATCATTGGCCCGCCAAGTGATCATTTCATATAAAGTCACATTTTGTAGTCGGCATTGATCTGTACTCAGATTTACCCTTTAACTCCGCATCTAGAGGGAAGGACACTTCCCTCAATTTGAACGTTAAAATGATGGATTGATCTGATCGTGAGGAGGCAGCAGCGCTCGTTCAAAGCTCTTTACATTCAATAAATGATCAGGTTTGATGTGTCAAAAGCAAAGAAATCTAATAAAAGAGAATGAAATACTGACAGACGCAGGCGTTTTTCCTTCACCTCCCTCGACTTTGAACTCACCTCGCGACCTTCAAACGTTTACGATGAGTGATGGAGACGTGGAAGATGAAGTTTTAAGGCTCGTGACTCAAACGCAGTCGTGACGACTTTTATCAGCAAAGAAAAACCACAGAGAGACAATCGCGATGTCGTCCTCGGCGGAGACGTGGACGGATCAGCTGGACAGAGACGACGCGGCGCGTCAGTAGGAGGAGATGTCGGAGGAGCTGCTGCTGTTGCTGGTCGACGTCTGCGCTCGCTTGATGTACAAGTTCAGCAGCTTCATCTGAGGACGACACAACAACGGCACAGTGAGAAGATTAAAGGACCAGTGTGTGGGCATGAGAGACATCTAGTGGTGAGACGGCAGAATGCAACAAACAGAAGCTAATGAGTGAGCTGTGGTGGCCTTCACAGACCAGAAAGAATGTCTCTTGTTTGTTTGTTCTAACGTTTAAAATTCTGCCTCACAAGACGTCTGAAAACAAATAACGCCGGATGTGACGTCACATTCTTGTATGTCGTTGACCACCTGATAACTCTAGGTTTTCTAAAAGCTCCTACAAGTCAAGTGTATGCTGTGATACCCGTTGATGATTTCTGCTTGAACGCAGCAACAGACACATAAAGACATATAAAAAGTGATCATCAGGCGAGTGAATACAGATGATACAGCGACCACTGCTGGATAAAACAATATTTGTGACAGGAAGAGGAAGCGAGCTTACCTTGCTGCCAGTCAGCTGGGCCAGATACGGCTTCAGCTCCTCCCCAATCACAGAGTAGATGGCGACGAGGCAGAAGACGCTGGCCTTCCTCACGCTGCTCTCCGTGTTGTCGTAACCCTGAAGCAACAGACAAAGACCACGCCCATCAAACACAAAAACATCTACAACTACTACAACGACGGCGACGGTGACGACAACGCTGCAGCTCGATGGTATCTCACCTGCAGGAGTCCAGGAATGACGTCAGGCAGCAGCTGGTGCAGCGGCTCCTTGGTGATGCGTTCGATGGCTCTGGTCTGCATCTTAATAGCAGCCAGGTTGATGGGATAGTCGGCCGTCTGCACTATGGGACACAGAACCTTGATGCACTGATCAGGGTGGATGGAGCTCGCCAGTGTGGACGCCGCTTCCTCCGCCGCCCGCACCACCTTTAACCGCCAGGGGGGGAGATCGTCATTAATAAAAAATAAAAACACTGGCTCTAACACAAGGTTCTAAAAAAGACAGTGACCTCCTTGTGAGAGTCTTTGTGAGCCTCCAGAGTCTTCATGATAGTGAGCTCGGCGTAGTTCTTGAACCGAGCCGGTTCGTTCCTCAGGATCTCCTTCAGGACTCGCATAGACAGAGCTCGGATCGTGTGCTGAGAGAAAACAGTCGGCTTAAAACATCTATACAGGAAGCGTTCGCCAAAACCCAGTGATCGCAAAGTGCATGTGTCCTCACGTCTTTGTCTCCCAGCGTCTCCAGCAGCAGCAGCAGCATGGTTTTGAAGTGTTCCTCCCACACCAACACGCTGTCCTCTCTCACCACCTTCAGCAGCTCCAGCAGGTTCCCTCGACGCTCCTCAGGCCCTCGCTCCCCCACCTGACCCTGAGAGAGCTCCTTCAGCAGCTCCCCCACCAGCTCCAACTGCTCCGAGGGACTCGCTGCACGGGGGAGGGCAAAGGTCAAACACAAGGATTTAAAGGACAGTTCAGGTTTTTTAGAGCTTAACAGAAGATGCAGCTCATAAAATCTACGTCACTTTAAGTCTACGATATCTTAAGAACGTGTTAACGTCTTTATCTCACTGTGAGACCGACTTTTCCAACAGGAAACTGAAGTTTGTAAAGCACTCACTCTCCCACACCAAAGCCCATAGAGAAAATCACTGATTTTAACATCACACACACACACACACAGGGGTTGTTGATCCACTGCTGCCTCCATCACTGAGTTCTAATGTCTTTATTTTTTGAATACAGCATTTAAAATATTTCATTTAGACTTAACTCAGTGACACAAAGTGACCACACGAGGCAGCAGTAGATCAGCAGCTTCTGTGTCTGCGTGAGTTAAATCACTGATTTTCTCTATGGGCTTTGGTGTGTGAGAGTGAGTGGTTTACAATCTCAAAATAACACATCGCTAATATCATTAATATCAGAAACATGTAGAGCTCTCACTGGGGAAACTTTTCGGGGGCAGGATCTTGTTTTCAACACTTTCTTGTCGACGCCCTGAGAAAGAAAAGACGACACATTTAAAACACAACAACATGATATAAGTAACACACAAACATCAAAAAGTCGACAAAAGCTTTACCGTCGACGGCGTCCTCATGCAGCGCCTCCTTCAGGGCAGCTTTGTCCACCGTGCTGATGCTGTCAGTGTAGTTGTACGGATTATAGTCACGGAAGCGCGGGCCGGTGAAGGAGCGCGGTGACGGCGTGTTCAGCAGCGATGTCTTGTTGTCCAACGCCGTGCGTCCGCCCTCCATCAGGTCAACACCAGAGTCTGAAGACGCCGCCACACCGGCCTGAAGAGCAACCAGCGTTCATTTGTGAAGACCAGCTCCATACTACAGAAGTTTTAACTGGTCATGAGCTAAGCCCCGCCCCCTCTCACCATGCCATCCCTCTTGCCGTCGCGCCTCAGCGGCTCCATCAGATCCTCTTGGCTGCGGAAGCTGAAGTTCTGGATGGCCTCAGTGACGCCGCGCAGCGAGCTGTAGATTTCCTCCGAGTTCAGGTTCTCGCTGTCGTACTCCAGCATGCTGCACGCGGCGTGAAGGGGCGGGGACAAACGTGGTGATTAGAGAACGTCATCACGACACACACACACACACACACAGACAGATTCACGTGTGAATGGTGCACGTGCGCGGCCGTGCATGTCGACACACACCCACTCACACAGGTGGAGTCACACAGCAGCACAGACACATTTAGTTAACAGGAAGCCAACGATGGACAGGAAACAGTTTGATCAGATGGAAACATTAAGTGCTGCAGCAAAGCAGGAAGTGATGGTTACACAGTACGTACAACTGAGCCTCAGGAGAAGAGAGGAAGAGGAGGAAGAGGAAAAGGGGGGACGGGGTTACCTGGGTGAGTAAGCTCGCCGCAGCGCCTTGAGGGAGGAGTGAGCAGTGGGTGGAGGAAGAGGGGGGGAGGGGAAGGGTGGAGCAGGGAACTTTGAGAGACCGTCTGCGCTCCAGCCCCATAGACGACTGCAAACGGCCACCAGGGGGAGCAAGAGGAGGGGGAAAGAAGAAGAAGAAGAAGAAGAAGAAGGGCAGCCAGAAGAAAAGACAGGTATGTGAGGATGGTGGGAAAAAAGGAGAAGCAGCATCAGTCAGTCAGTCAGTGTTAGTGCAAGCAGGTGGAGATCTGCTGCCACCATCAGGCTGCTGCACGTAACAACAACAACAATAACGTTCATAAAAATATAACAAATTTGACTTTTTGTGGTTTTGCAATTTAAGAATCTTGAGGAGTTTTTTGTATAAAAGTAAAAAACTCTGACGACACAGGAACTTTCTGAACCTCCCACTAAATCACTGTGACACCTGTTTCCAGGTGTTTCCAGGTGTTTCTGTGCCTCTTCACCTGGGTGAGAGTCCGCCGTGGGAGCAGTTGGTGGGTGAGGTCAGTGGACTGCTGCGACTGTTCGACTGTCGAGGTGGAGTCCGACCCATCGAGTTACAGGGAGACGACTGCGGGCGCACACACACACACACACACACACACACACAGCAGGAAACTTACATTTCAAGAGTTCTGTACACACGAGCATTTGCAACAAGAAAATCAAGATAAATGTATAATCGTAAGTTACAGTGGGAATTCTGTCTGAAAGAAAACCTGTTCTATTGAGTCTTTACTCCTCATTACTCATTGACAATTACTGGACTTAAATACAATGAATAAGTGAATTTGATCACTTAAAAGTCAGTTACCATGACGATGCCACTGTTGGCGCTGGCGTTCCTCAGGTGGTTGTGCAGCAACTTGGTCGTTCCGTCCTGGAAGGTTTTGGGCAGAGCTCCGAGCAGCATGGTGAACTCTGGTGTGTTCAACTCAAACAGAGCGATCAGCACCACCTGAGCTGCCTGTACACACACACACACACACACACACGTTCAACATTCATGACTTGAGGGGACATTGCATTGACTTACATTCATTTCCTGGAGACTTACGCTAACCTTAACCACAATTACTACTGGCCTAATCCTAATCCTTTTTGTCCCCATAATGTGACTGTGTAAACAGGTTTAGGTCACACACACACACACACACACACACACACACACACACACACACACACACACACACACACACACACACAGTCTCTTACTGGTAAAAAAACAGCAGAAAAACCATGTTCTTGATCTGCATGTTAAGAAGCAGGTTTGCTGCAGAGCACGTTAGAAACAGTTCAGTACACAAACCAAACCTCCGTTCACACATGTAAGCAGCAGGGGGCGCTGCTACCGTCCATTCCAGCTGTTCTCTGAGGTTGCAGCTTCCCAGTTCATGTAGGAAATTCAAACTAAAACGCCCCCGATGAAGTTGTAATTGAAAATTGTCAAATCTTTCCAACCTAATGAAAAATCACAGTTGATGTAGAACCCACATCACTGCCCCATACTGGTGCTAAGTACTGTGTTTTTATGTATGAAAATACCATGTCATTAAACTTAGCAATAACCCTAACATTAACCACTAAATAACTGCAGAATCTCTGAATTTAAAACAGAGAGTAACAGAAATATAGTGTTTTTTTCCTTTAGGAGCAAAACAAACTGAAAACTGTGATCCAGAAACTGGGACACGAACTGTACCATGAGCATGTTGAAGCGTTTGCACCCCCCCAGTGCACATGCAGCTCATCCGTCCCACTTTCGAGTAAAAAAAAACCATTTCGTTTCAAGCAGAAGCTGGAAAAATACTTTTTTAAATCATGCGAAATCTTTCTGTAAAAGAAACGACCGGTGAGTTAGTGTCAGAGTTAAACGGTCAGTGTCATGCACACGGAGACGTTAGAATCATCCTCTGTGAGCTCAGTCCTGATAAAACACAGAGCAGTTAGTGTTAAAAAAAGCCTCCACAGTGCTGAGGTTCCAGCAGCTTTAAACCTCTGCTCGTGCTGTTGGACGGAGCGGAGCGTCTACCTGCTTGCACCTCTCCTCCAGGTTTCCCTCTCCTGGCAGAGAGGCCACAGTGCTGCAGCGACCTGAGAAATCCTCCCCTGCCCAGTTGTGAAGGGTCTGGGAGTTTGGTGGATGAGAAACATCCAGAACAACATGAAAAACAAACTTCAAAGGAAGCCGGGTGGAGGATGGTGGTGAAGCTCCACGCCGTCAGGACCTCTTACCTTGCGGACGTCGGAGCTCTTTGGCTCGGTCGTCCACGTGATGATGCGCGAGACGGCGAGGCGCGTCTCGCTGGAGTTGACAAAGTCTGACGGGTCCATCTGGCGAGCGAGAGCCTCGATGTAGCGCAGGATGGCCACCTTCACCTTCAGGTTGGGCGTCTGCGTCTGGTCCACGATGAAACGCATGAGGATGTTGAACTGCTGTTCGTATGAAAAAGACTCTCTGCAGGGAGACGCACACGTACACACACACACACAGAGAGGGGGTTTCACTGAACATGCAAAAACGATCATGACGATCCTGATCATGGGAGTTCACCTTATTCAACTTATTTTGGGTGATTTATTTAATCGCAATATGATCAAATATATCGTCTCCTGCTGACCTGGTGACGTCCAGAGCCTTCTGGACTTTGGCCTGGACAGAGCCCAGCAGGTCTGCTCCCATCTTCTTCAGCAGCTGTGTGAGCAGAACAAAGAGCCAGTCCTGCAGGTCGTCTCTGTGAAGAATGATGAAGTCCACCAGAGTCTCCAGGAACATGCTGAACACCTGACACAGAGAGACACAGAGGTGATGATGGTGATGGTGAAGGTGAGGAAGGAGAAGGAGGAGGAGGAGGGGATGTGAGAGGAGATGACACAAACAGAGGTGACGGTGAGTACACACTTACTCTCTGGAGTTTGTTAGAGTCCACAGCAGTGACGAGGTGAGACGTGCAACAACCACAACAAAAAACACAAAAACACTGTCTGTTAGTTTGTCCTGCGGTTAGTTTTTGTGCGACAGCAGCTGAGAACAGATGATGATTTCAACTCACCTTACTGTGAGGGTCTGCAAACATCCTGGTGAAGATCTCACACAGTCTCTTCAGCTCCACGCGACTGTACCACACACACACACACACAACATAATAAAGACAGCTGTAACAATCACAAGGTTCAGTAAGATAAATCATCTATTTCAGCTTTTAAATTTGAAGATTGCAAAAAAAAAATTGCAGAATATTAAAAAAATTCCTTCATCTAAACTATAACAACAATCTGTTTTATAGAGTATCCTCTACTGACTAAAGGTACCTGAGCATCCTCTGGCTCTTGAGCAGGTTCTGCAGTCCCAGCAGACCCTCCTTCCTCTCAGACCAGTTAGAGCTGGCGCAGTGGTTCAGGACCTCCGCCACGTCCACGTCCTGGCGCAGGTAGTGCGGCGCCATGCCGCCGTTGCGCGAGCCGTACGAGCGCTCAGAGCAGGCGCTGGACGCATCGCTGTTGGCGTCGTCGTCCGAGTACATGCCGGGCGACTCGAAGCGCCGCCGCGCCGGGCGCCGCTGCTGGAGAGGGGGAAGAGGGGGAGAGACAGACAGAGAGAGAGAGAGGTTAGCATGTGGGAGACGTGAAGCCACAGGGACACATGCAGGTTTCTGATGACAGGATGTGATTGACAGCTGAGACACTGCAGTCTGAGCATGATGATGATGATGATGATGTTCTGCATGTACTGAGAGAGCGGAGGATTTATTTGTACCTTACTCCTGGAGTCTCCTAACAGCTGAAGTCCAGGAGAAGAGAGAGCACAGAGGGGAGTTACTGCAGGGCTGAACCACCTCTACACACTCATCACTTTTTTAATTCACATTCATTCTCACCAGAGCGTCTGCCACCGCGGCCTCCACCTCAGTGCCCGTGTTGAGGATTTTCATGGCGTTGACGGAGGCCGAGATCCGAGCCTGGTGGGAAAGTCGGTCTAAGGAAAGAAAGACAGAGGAGACGTGTGGGATTAACTTCACCTGCCGGTGACGTGATAGTTCAGTTTCTTGAAGTCTGGTTGTATGAGACTCGCGCTCAGTGAAAACATGGCAGAAGAAATGATTTTAGCCACTCAACAAAGCAAAATACATAAGCATAACAAAATACTCAGACTTCTCCAACAGGAAACTGAAGTTTGTAAACCACTCACTCTCCCACACCAAAGCCCATAGAGAAAATCAGTGAGTGGTTTACAAACTTCAGTTTCCTGTTGGAAAGAACGTCTAACAGTGAGATAAAGACGTGAACATTCTTATGAAACAAATAAACAAATGTAGATTTCATAAGAAGAGTCTTGTCTGTCACTTATACACTTCAAAAAAGCTGAACTATCACCTTTAATGTACTGAAACAAGGAGAGTCACAGTTCTGAAACTTTATTATTTAGGTTGGGCTTCAATCAATAAAATAAAATAATAACATAATAATACATCAAACAATAAAATGATAAATAAATTAATTATAAAAAATAAACAAAATGCTCAAATGTTAACACAGAGCAGCCAGTAAATGATTAAATCAGCAAAATGAAATATTTAACACAAATGTACCATAAAAAGCTTTGAACAAGCTGTAAATTTAAGGATGAAGTGAAAAGTCTAACATTGACCGTCTCATTTTAAAACCAGGAGCCAGGAGGTCGACTTGTTTCATGCAGGGAGAGGCTGCACGGAGCAGGACGACTCCGTCAGCCACATGAATCACCAGACTGTTTGTTTGTTTGAGTGTCAGGCTGACGGAGTGAACCTGCTCCCAGTAAAAACCTCACTGGTCACCTGAGTAGCACTCTGCAGACGAGAGGGCGCTGGTGGAGCGGGAGTGACGCCGCGTCGCTGCAGGAGGGAAACACTGCCACTGTTAGCATCATACGCTAACTGACTGACTTTTAAACACTCATCTGTGTCTTTAATAAACACTTCATAACACATTAGCTGCAGAGAAGAGAGCAGAGCGATTAGTAGAAGAGACAAGAGTCTGGACGTGTGAATACAGAGCAAGCAGAGAGGACCGGGGCCGAGGCTTCAAAACCACCGTCAAATACATTCTCTGAAAGGATCAATACCGTGTACCGATAAAACAATGACAGGGTTTGTTGGTGGGCGGGGCTTCAGGACCATACTCACCCAGGGGGGAGAAACCCCTGGTGGGGCTGGTGTCGCGGCTGCTCTCGCGACTGGTTTCACGGCTGCAGCCCTGACTCATGCTCGGTCGAGGGATTCGACTGCGGGCTGGAGAGACGACGCGGACACAGAGACAGAGACAGAGACGGACAGACACAGAGCGACAGAGACACGGAGAGCAAAGCAGGGGGAGAGTTTAGCTTGTAGCACATCCAGCCAGTTACTGACAGAAATGTTAGTCCAGCAGGAGAATGAGACTGAGAGTGTGTTAGGACAAAGAACAGGGAAAACAAGTGCTGCTGCTCGCCTTCAAGAGGAAACTACAGGATATTATTCTCTGGTTTTTACCATAATATAGTAAAACCTGGAGATTGTGAAAAGGAAGACTGCTTTCACACATTCTTCAGCTTCAGCTTTTTAAACAGTGTTTGATTTGCACTCAGAGTCTTCCTCACCCATTCCTGATCTGGTGGGACTGGTCTCTCGGCTGCAGCCCTGACTGCGGTGACCTCGAGGCCGGCTCTTGTCTGTCTGACTGGTTGACGTGTTGGGGTTCGTGGCGGCAGCAGCGGCGGCGGTGCCCATCGTAGGTCTTGGTTTTCTGCCGTAGGTGGCGCTCAGCAGACGCCCCGGAGAACCCGAGCGACTCCCGGCTGAAACGCAGCGAGAGGAATCAAAGTGTCAGTGCAGACGAGGGAGAGACGGATTTAAACACGGACAAACAGACACGAGACGCAGCAGCTACTGACGCTGAGACTGTGACACGACCTTCCCTCTGCTACGACCACGACTGTCCGTCACACACGGACCGTTTCCTGCGCTCGTCCTCCGGGTTCTCACTCGACCTGACGGAGAGAGGAAAAACAAAAAGACAAGAAGAGACAGAGGATGAACGTGAGGACAAAGAACACTGCTGCTGTTTGGACTCAACGCTTTCAACTCATGCAGAAACAAGAGAGACAAAGGGACATGACAAATGAAGGGACAGAGAGACATAAGAAAAATGAAAGAACAGACAGAAATAAGGTCAGAACAAAGACACAGACTTGGACCAGAATCAGCTGAATGTATCTTTCATCAAAAAAACAAAACTTTATTGACTCTTTAAGGAGAATCGAAACTTCAAATGTCCTTAGTAACCCAAGAGACATGTGTTTTTTTGTCTCCTGATATTTGTGACATTGTGAGACGGACGTCCACTGTCATGCACTGACACTTCATCACAGAAGACCACAGAGCTGATGGAGAGTGGGAGGGGCTAACACACACACACACACACACACACACACGCAGCTTACCATCTGCATTCACAGACCATGAGGCATCTGACAGGTGGGCGGGCCCAGGAGAGACACAACAGGGGGTTAAGGGTCAGAGGTTAGGCGTTAAATAGAGAGAGAGAGAAGGTGGGACTGGTAATCAGATTAACTGTGAGTCACCTGATCTGATTAGTTTTCTCCACAAACATCAGCTTCTGCCGAGTTATTACATTAGATGAAGTTAAGGACACAAACTCATGAGTCATGAGAGCACACTCCTATGTAACAGGGAGCCACTTTAACTTTTTATTTGATAAAACTTAAAAAAGGGAATGAGGAAAGTAGTTCTGTGGCGAGCGGTCTTACCCAGAGAAGCGTAGGATCCAGGAGGAAGCGCCGAGGCCGCGCTGAAGGGAGAAGCTGAGGACACAGAGGGGACTGTGGGCATCCTGGTGCGGGCTGTGGCAGTGGCGGCGGCGTTTACGTCCACGTCACTGCGAGAACGTTGGAGGGAGCCTGGAGAGGAAGCTGCGGTGGCGGCAGTTCTGGAGGAGTGAGTGGGTTTGGCTGGAAGAAACCACATAACAACATCAGAGAGTGCAAAGACGTGACAGGATGTAAATATGAGTTCAACAAACCGTGTTTACTTCTGCTGGTGTTGCTTCTGGCGCTGCTTTTCACAGACACGGGTCGACTGAGGAGACAAGACATTTGAAAATGAGGCAAAGGTCGTATTATCAGTCAAATATCAGTGTCTGATTTGGATCGATTGTGGAGGAGGAGACGGAGGAGGCGGAGTCTCACTTGAGGCTCTCTTGAGAGGAGGAGGAGGAGCGGTCAGAGGCGGGCAGTGACATCAGACTGTCCCCGCTCCTCAGGTGAGCCTGCAGTGCTTTCTGATAGGACGACTCCAGGCCCTGGAAGAGCTGCTCTGCCTCCCTGCTGAAGTGGGCGTGGTAACTCCAGTAACACCTGCGAGAAACAGGGAAAAAAAACGTGTTTCAGATTCACAACGCCTGTCGAGGACCCACTTTACTGATCATTCATATTTAATGTAGCTTACTTTCTGGCCACAGAGCGAGCCTCGGCGTCTGCATCGTGAATTCCTTTCTTTATCGTCTCCATCACAACTGTCCCATGTCTACAGGACGACGAAAAGAAACAAAGCTTTCAATAAAGTGCTGACTTAACGCTTTTGTTTACTGTTAATGTTAAAAACTGAGAACATTTTGTTGTTATTTATGACTTTATTACTATCATTATAATGAATCTATAGTCGTGAACATGTTATAAACACATATGGGGGTCATTCAATTTGAAATTTCTGTCACAAATCTACTTTAAAGGTCATATCTCATCGTCTGTCGTGTGATTAGTGACTAGTCAGACACTCAGACTCGATCGATGAGAACCAGATCTTTCCCCTGGTACCAGGATCAGCTCAGGTTTCTCCCTGGTGGCAGCGGCGGCAGGAAGCAGCCAGCCAGAAACACAATGAGGCTTTTTGGAGGCAGCGAGAGAGAGATTCCCCCCTGGCATCGCCATGGTAACCACTGAGGTCGACGATGGCCTGACCAGTGTCATATTTCCTCCGGAGGAACACCGGGTCACCATTTTTATTTTGTAGTAAGCTGTGTGGAGTTCTTATCGTTCTGAGCGTTGATCAGGTTTGATCAACTAATGTGTTTAACATTATATTCTAATGTTTTTAAACAGTCCTCACCTCTCCAGTGAGCTGGTCTGCCACTCCTGCAGCATCAACTCCAAAAACTCAAAGCAGCGTCTGAACGAGACACACACAAAAAAAACAGATCAATAAAACAAAACAAGGACGAGAGATAAATCAAATATTTGAAACCCACAACAAACCAAGATGATACCAAATTACAACGTATTTTTAAGAAATTAATACACCGGAAATAAAAATGCTCAAAATATGTGAAGAAAATGCACCGAAAACAAAATGACAGAAGAGTAACGACAATAATATGGCAGAATAAAACAAAACAATAACTGAAAATGTGAAATAATATAAAATAAGCTTAAAATAAAAAAGAATGTAAATAATTAAAAAATAAAAGAAATATATGTTTCACTATAAACATGCCATAAATATAAAATATCCATTAATAAATAAAAGCAGAGAGAAGATGTGTCTCACCTCCTGACCGCCACAGATTTGGATGCACAGTTGCTGGCGATGATGGGGATGAGACGAGGGTAGTGAGTGTGCTGTGGGAAACAAAAACATCATCACACTGACGATGTGAAGTGACAGCGCTGACTTTTCTCTCAGCACAAATAAATCACAGCGTCGAGGTTGACGTGTTTTTTTATGTTTTATGGCACGTACTCTAAGGATGAGGCGGATGACGGCCACGCCGGACGTGGCCATGATTTTGGCACTGTTGGGAACCAGGTTGAGCAGTGCCGGCATGACGGCCTCCGCTGCGTGGTCGAAGCGGCTGCCGAGAACCAGCGACAGGTGACTGAAGACGGAGCAGAGACACGAGCAGACAGCGTCAGAGTGACTCGTCTCAGGAATAAAATCTACTCTGTCTCTCAGCTTAAGCCCATGATATCTTAAGAAAATGTTCCACGTCTTTATGTCACTGTTTGACAGACTTTTCCAACAGGAAACTCAAGTTTGTAAACCACTCACTCTCCCACACCAAAGCCCATAGAGAAAATCAGTGCTTTTAGCTCACAGGGACACAGGAGCTGCTGGTCTACTGCTGCCTCGTGTGGTCACTTTGTGTCACTAAAATAAATCTGTACAAAGCAATTTAAGAGCCGAATTCACAAAATAAGTCATTTGAACTTAGTGATGAGGCAGCAGTGGACCAGCAGCTCCTGTGTCCCTGTGAGCTAAAATCACTGATTTCCTCTATGGGGTTTGGTGTGTGAGAGTGTTCCTCAAGCAACCACGTTCAAAGGGTTTTCTTACTTCTACATACATATATATATATATATCATTCATATGAATTCAATTATAAAGAAAAGAAAAACATATTTGATGCTTCAACCACGTGGTGATTATGAACGCTGTATCTTGTCTCACCCCAGAGTGATGCAGGCTTCTCTCACCACCTGAGAGCGCAGGTCTTTGGCCGACAGCTTGAACGCCGCCTCCATGAGCCGCAGCTGCTGCAGGAACCCTTCAAACTCAGGAGCTCCAGCCAGGACCAGCGAACGCACCTTCTTCAGCTGTGAGAGAAGAGAGAGGGAGGAGGAGGAGGAGAGCGGTCAATACGAGGAGAGAAGATGAGGAGCACTGACAGGAAGGTGAGGAAGACTTACAGCTGCCACTCTCAGCTCCCAGTCCCTCTTGTCGTCCGACAGCACATCTCGTATCTTGGTCATGGCCTCGTCCACTTCTCTGTTGGAGTAAATCTGGTGGAGAAAGATGTAAAAACATGAAGGAGGCAGCAGAACAGACATATTTATGAAATAAATGTTATAGAAACAAACTGACTTGCACTGTGGGAACGTCCTCAAAGGCCTGGATGAAGTCGTCCTCGTCCACAGCTCCTGCTCCAGAGCCGTCCTTCCCTGCAATTAACACAATAAAATACAAATACACCTTTCTCCCAAATAATCAGTCACATGGACAACATTTACCTGAATTCAACAAAAACAACTGTTTTATATATTTTATAGAACAGATTCACTCAGCAGAAAACTTAATTTATCACATGATCTTAGATTAAATTTGAAACCTTTTTTAAGGTCGAGCCCAAAGGAACACAAAATTTAAATCACTCCGTCTTTCATTCATGAAATGTTATTATGAAAATATAATAATAAACGGCAGATTCTCTCTGATGTGTGGAAACGTGAACATGTGACACAAACTACATGCAATTAAATTAAAGAAAGCAACAAACACAGAAAAGGAAAAAGAAATAGCAGTAAAATAAAGTTAAAAACAAAACAATTTAAAAGTATTTACTACGATAAAGTAAATTAAACAAAGTAAAAACACCCGATAAAAAAAGAGAAAAGAAAAAACACTGTGTTTAAAAATGAAAACTTGTTGTTTATTGTTGCATTTGTGCAATGCTTAGATAGTGTGACACTAAAGAGCTAAAGAGCTTCCTCTGACCTGCAGACTTGCTGCTGGAGGCGGAGCTTGGCCGGCGAAACGTCCCCATGCTCACCGTCTTCTTCCCGGACAGCGGGGCTCCTTTGGACGAGGACAAGGAGCGGCCACCGTCCACCGAGTCATCGTCCTCGAAGTTTTTGTCTGCAGCGTGAAAAGACAAAAGGTGAGAGGGCAAAGGTCACGAGGCTGCTGGACAAACAACAAAGAGTCTTCAGAAGAAAAGACGCCATCGCCGACCTTCAGCTGACATTTCTCACATTCCTACATCAGCAGACTTGACAGCCAGCCCCTGTTCCACTCACACACACTTTACTTTCTTTATTTTCAGATTAATAAAGATTAGGAGTTGGTGTTTCCCGAACTTTGACATGACGACGTTCCCAAATATGTTGTTTTACGACACAAAATCAACACATGAAACAGTTTTATCAACCAATGAGTGACAGAGGCACGAGAGCCTCCTCAACCTCTCACCCTCTCACCCCCGTCACCACTGCCCCAGCACAGGAATCTGCCTGACAAGCAATCAATCCTCTTTAATTATTCAGACACACACACACACACACACACACAGGGCGTTGTGCCAACACATCAGTCATGTGACATCATGCTGCGGTTTTCCTCTCTTTACCAACACGAGGTGACACAACCTCACCTGTCGCCTGGATTCACAGAGAAACTCATTCAACTCCACGATTAAAACACACCAAACAAAACAGTTCCCAGGCTCACGACTGAATCTGTGACATCACAGGAGTCTTTGACCAATCACAGCAGGACTCTTCAGACTCCTACTGGCTCTTCTAATAAATCCTATTCTGCTTCAGTGAAGAGTCGCACAATAAACGATCCAAACTAGTTTCCTGGCAAATCCTGCAGCTTTGATTCACTGTGATGCTGATATAGAACATTTATGTAAAAGCAACATCATCTTGAGCTGAATTTGTATGAATATTAAAAACCTGCTTTATTCTCTGACTGGAATCATCTGGCTGAGTTCCTTGAAAACACTTTTCAACAGGGCTGAAAAATAATAGTTTACAAATAAAACTCACTATGTTAAATAACACAAGCTACAAATATCAAAGTTTCACTTGAACACACTGGACAGAATTTAGATTTTAAAGAACTGTGTGAAAAATCACAACTCCGTTTGTCACCCAGACATTTCAACACGTTCAATCATTTGTGACACAAAACCTCGACACGAGGTCTGAGCGTAAATATTGAAAACAAAGCACTCTGTCGTAGCTTGTGCTAATTAACAACACGGCTGATTAACAATCACTTAGTTTGTGTGTGTGTGAGATTCAGGCAGCAATTCATTTGAGCGCAGCCTGAGAAATCACCCTGCTGCTGTGTTTACGTCTCCTTTCTGCTGGATTTACAGCCCCCTCCCTCTATCACTGATTACAACCTCCGCTACTACGACCAAACAGCAGCAGCAGTAAAAACAGCAGCAGCAGTAAAAACAGCAGCAGCATTGACAGTAACAGCAGCAGCAGCAGCAGCAGCAGCAGCAGCAGCAGCAGCAGAAGTGACAGCAGCAGCTTACAGGAGCAGATCCGCCTGCAGACCAGTTTCCTCAACATGCTGGCAGACACACACGCAGACAGACAGACAGACAGTCTGGTGAAATTCCTCCAATCCTCCAAAGGTCCTCACATCTTCTTCTCCTGCTCCTGAGGAGAGGCCAGAGTGGGGGGGAGTCCAGCAGATAAACCTCCCCCCTCCCCTGTCAGGGAGTGAGTGCTGCGAGGCTGCCTCAATCTTCCTCTTCCTCTCCGTCTTCCCTCGTCCTCTGCCTCACTTCACCAAACACACACACACATTCACTCACCGGCAGAAGCAGCAGCAGCATGCAGACAGGAAGTGGACGGAGGGGATGGAAGGAAGTGATGGAGGATAGAGAAGTGCACCAATGAGGGGAGAGGGGAGAGAGGTGGGGTGGATTCCAGAGGAGGAGGCAGAGCTGGTGGGTGGAGTCAGAGATGAGGGACAGAGGCAGAGGTGATGATTCAGGAGAGGGGGAGGAGATGGAGAGACACCGCTGCTCCAGAGGAGGCTGCTGTCATACGTGTAACATGTCACGTTACATGTGAAGTGACTGCTCCACCCTGTTCATCAACGACTCCATCAATCACAAAGTTTTGATCCTTTCTGTGATTTCAGTCTCTTAAATGTAAGGTTTGTTTGCTTCTCTTTCACAATAAAACCTGCTTTATTTTGAATTTTGAAAAATCTGACGTATTGACATATTGTTTTATTCTTGACAATAATCATTCGTTGCAGCCATAATTTGTTTGAAACTAAATATGTTCTTTAAAAAATAAAAAGCATATTATTCTTAAAGATGTAGTTCAAAACAACACTGAACTCACTTCACAAAGTTTAAAGTGAAGAATATCTGTATTAAATCACTTTAAACTTTTGTTCATGTTTCACCATTTAGTTTTAAAGCTTTCACCTTGACGTTTAAAAAAAAGGTCTGAATCATTGTCCGAAAGTCTATCTACAATTATTTAAAATAAGGTAAGTAAACTAAGGAATGGCCATCAGTGTCACTGCTCTTTTCACAGTTTTCTTTTTCATTAACAAATCGAATAACAGGTGAATTTCTAGAAATAATCAGAGTTATTAGTGGTTTACTACAGTAAGTAACCGCTGATGACCATCGCTTGATCAAACACAGTGAATGTGACCAAGTGTGAACCTCCTGCACCTGCCGGGTCACAGAGGAGCCTCTCTGGAGCCTGTGACGGCTGAGCTCCTCGATGCTAATTCACAAAATGACCAGAGCAGAGGTGACGGTGATGTGTTCAGGAGCATTAATGCAGCGGGAGGACAGAGGAGAGCGTGGGAAAAGCTTCATCACCATCACTCAGAGCAGAGTGTACGGACACACGGACAAGGAATTATTCTATGGTTTTTTTCTGTTGTTGTTGAATAAATGAAGTGGGGAAACACCCACTGCCTTTCACCTGCACCTCCTCACCAGTGGGAACCAAAGTGGGAGGGGTCTTTTCAAAGAACAGTGTGAAGTTACAGTCGCTGTTATCACAGAGCATCAGTTGAATTCCTCAGCATACACGATACATGATACGGCATCTCTACTTCAATGACTCTGTCTCTCACTTGTTTTGTTTTTGTTGACTTGTTTATGGTTTTAAGGGTCAGCCGTCTCACTTCCTGTTTCCTGTTTGGCTTCCTTCACCTTCCTTCTGTGAATAAGCTACGGTGGCCCCAATGGTCAGCACACAACACTTCATCATTTGGTCATTCTTTCTCACACAGAAAATGATGTTGAGTGTTTTGGGGGCTGAGCTACGAACAATTGGTGAACAGAAAGATTCATCAGCTGAATTTTGTTAACACGTCCACTGAAGAAACTCAATAATACCGTCTTAGCATTTGTCATTTTTGCTGCTGCTTTATGTTGTCAAACCTGCAACGTACAGAAACATCTGGTATGAACCTGATCGTCGGGTCAGAAGTGCTGCTCTCTCTCTGCGTCTCTCTCTGTGTTCATTATTCAGGAGGTTTCCACCTGTGCAACCCAAATCCCTGTCCTCGTCTCTCAACACCAGCCTGCAGGGCCTCCCGAGGCGGCCGTCCTTCAACAGTAACCTCCCCCACAAACAACCATTATTATTCTTACAGTAGCTGAACTCGCATGCGTCACACACTTCGTTCAACTTCATTTCATGAAGAAGAAAACCTCAGCAGTAAACTGACAAATGAATGATCATCATGTGCATAACGTTTGTAAACCACTCACTCTCCCACACCAAAAAGAATCTGTGATTTTAGCTCACGGGGACACAGGAGCTGCTGGTCTACTGCTGCCTTGTGTGGTCACTTTGTGTCACTGAAGTAAATCTGAACAAAGGCTTTTAAGCACCAAAGTCACAAAATGAGACATTTCACTTAGAGATGGAGGCAGCAGTGGGTCGACAACTTCCTGTGTGCTGTGTAGTTAAATCAACAGTTTTCTCTATGGGGTTTAGTGTGGGAGAGTGAGTGGTTTAATTATCAATAATCTATCAAAGTATTTGATAAGTAATTCTGATTATGCAACACCACGGTCTGACAAATAATTCAAATTAAAGAGAAAATAACAATAACAACAATAATCTCAGATTACTAAGAATGCTTATTCAAACCTGGTTTACTGCAGTGGAGTGTACGTGGCCCTCAGGTGAACAACAGTAAAGTGAGCGTTCCTGACAGAAACAGAAGGTGGAACTAAAGCACGTTTCTGTTCCTAAAACAGCCGCAGTAAACGGAAGCGCGCGTGTCATGTGTCGCAGAACACAGCGATCACATGCATCACTCTCCTTCTTCTTCAGCCGATTCACTTCACTCATCCAACAGCAATTATTGACAAGGCTGACAACAGCAGTAATGTGAATAAAAGTCATGTGATGCAGGCGATAGGTGATAAATTTACCTGCAGGGACGCGGTGTAAAAAAAACCTCCCTCACTTCACTGTGGATCTGCTGGAGCAGAAAGAAACACCAGCGTCCTCCTGACACAGCCACCCTGCAGCTGATGCACTGCTGCCTGCCTCCTCCCTTCCCCTCCAACCTGGTCTTGTGACTGTAGGGACAACAGCTGACACAACCTCTACAAAATAAAAGCCCCGGGCTGCCACAATAAAGTGCCTCAGCCTGCTTTCCCTCTCCTTGTGTTAGACATTTCTGCTTCTACTGTCTCTGGATCTCACTGTGTATTCCAGGTCATGTGTGATGCCTCACATGTCATGTCCTGAGTCTGTTTACTTTCTCTCTCTGTCTTTTTTTAATCTTTTTTTAGGGTTTGCTTTCCTCTGTTTTTAAGCTATAACAACAACACATCCTGCAGTTGCTCCACAATAAAAGCGCAGTGGTCTGCTAGAAATACTTTAATTTTGAAAATCCAGTACAGTCAGGTAACTTGTAATGCTGCAGCAGAGTTCACTGTCAGTGTAATATGACATTTCCAACCCTTCAGGGGCGCCCTTTGTGTCAGATTATCTCCTGTTTTGTTTGGTTTTTAACAGTGGGGCCACTGTGAGATGAAAGCTGAGCCTTCTGTCATACTTCAAAAGACTTAAAAGGTGTGTTTAGAGACAATAAAGTCAGAGGTCAGAGCAAAAAAACACAGAGGGGCAAATTCTCTTTACAGTCTGTTACCTGCTGATTATAGTGAGTGTGATATTTTCCACAAGAATCCACCTCTGTCAATGAAACATGTCTCCAGGAGACGTGTTATTTTTACTCAAGCTCCACCCAATGTTGCCTTTTTGTCTCAGTTCTGTCAGCGTCCCTGAAAGCATCATCATCATCATCAGCACCTCCCACGGCACAAAGAAACCAGCTCAGGTTGCATTCCAACAGAAAGACAGTGACAGTGCTCTGCAAAGACACTGAGACGACTAAAGACGACGACAAGGAAAGGTTTTTTTTTTGCTCCAATGAAGCAGAGTTTGCGTATAAATATTACTCTTAGATTGTTGCAAATGTTCATGTGAAACACAGCAGGACAATCTGACCCAATTATCTGGACATGTTGCAGAGTTTATGTCTTCAAACAGCTGAGATAAGTCAAATGTATTGTATGTTATGCATTTACCCAGGAGTCCACATGAAACAGAAGACAGGAAGTGACACGAGAGCAAGATGACGAATGACAAGGTCCCACAAAACACCACCTCCCCTCACTGAGACCCACTTAAGGCCAGAGAAACTGATTATTTTCAAAGTGTCACATGTTGTCGTGTCCGCAGGCCGCTCACAACAACAAAACAACACCACACAAAAGCAAGGAGACGCTACCATGACGACCACAACCTTAAAAAACAGAGTGTGTAAACAGCGTAGAGCGGAACAGGCGACGTGATCTTACCGGACAGAGGTGACAGGACCATGTTCCCCGACCTTTGAACTTCGTCAAATTTACTGAAGATGACATTCAGCCTGGAGACGAAGAGATGGAGAGAGAATAAAAGTCCGACTTCACAGCAGTTTGTAGGAGACAATGAGTGACTGTTTTCTCTTAATGCCTTTTAACACTATTTATAAGATGTAAGTATCTCCACACAGCACTTGAACGCACCGTGACTGAGGCAGACCCTTCTTTCCCAGGTCAATGCGCACTCGCTCTCCAACGTGTCGGTAGATCTCAACGAGGCAGTTCATGGCGCCGTCTCGCACCTGAGCATCGACAACAGACACACACTGACCTTTAAAATTCTGTTTTACTAATAAGTTTTCTATTTTAAAAAGAGGACAATTATGTTTCCTACTGTCTAATGTGTTGTTTAATCCATTATATATTTCATATTTTGTATAGTTTGTGATGTCCCTGATTATGTGCTGCTGAAACAAGAACCTCACAAATTTAGGATCATCTCATATATTACAACTATTTGTACCTATGTTGCTAAAATTACATAATTTAGACGATGACAATTTGATGTACACTCAAACATGAACACATGTGAGTGCGTTTGGCCTCAGGAAGGCAATTTCCCGAGCACAGCTTCCTGTCATTGGCAGGAAGTAGAATTCCAGTGATGATGGACTTCTGCAGAACTTTCACAGACTGAGTCCTACAGCAGTTACAATGTTTCTCTACCAACTCTCAGTGTTTTTCACATGATGTGAACGTGTGAGAGAAAAGGAGGATTTAGAAAAGAGATCCCACTGAGATCCTGCTGAGCTGTGGTGTTTGAGTTTGTCCAGCAGGGGGGAGTAAAAGACCAATAAAACTGTAACAGCTTTACCTTGTTTCATCTGATCTATTATATAAAAAATGATTAAATTGGTTCCACAGTGGCGGTGACATGGAGGGACAGGGAGTACCTGACTGGTGGGGTCTCCGAGGAGGTTACAGATGTGAGGAACGATTTTACTGAGCGTCAGACTCTGAGATCCAAACCTGAAAAGGCACAAAGGCACTGTGGTTACACTACCTTTGATACACCTGAAAAATAAATATAAATGACCGTACTATTTTGAAGATGAACTGACAATTAAAGCTGATTTTATGAAGAAATGCTTAATAAAATGCTTTTCTTTGTTGTTGAGGTTTTACACTTTATTTATAGTGAATAATGAATAGTGAAAGGCGTGAACTTACACGTTTAATGTTGAGATGAGGCAGAGGCAGAGTCCTTCTCTGGTCCGGTTGTTCTTGTGTTTGAAGCCACCCACCATTCGCTCCCACACGTACTAACGCAAACACATGAGAGGAGCAGACGTCATTTATACATTCATTTACCATCTCATTATAAACTCTCCTGCTGACCATATGGTCTAAGCTCCACCCCCAAAACTGGAGGTCTTTCTTTGTGTCCTTCATGCAAATTTCCTGCCTGAATCTTTGTTATGATTTAACGATAATGTACTGTTTGTGCACCTGTGGGTTTGCAGCCTGGTCCATGATCTTCAGCAGAAGCGCTTGGTCCTGGTCCCGAACTTGGTCCTTGGCGTCTCCGAGTCGATCGATGAGGCTCGGCAGAACTGAGCATACACACACGCAGAACAAACAGTCCAACATCATTCAACCTCTCCTTTCATTCCAGACACTCACTGTACATTTTCATATTCATTTGAGCCATAATCTACAGAAAATGTGCATAAGAACATCATTGAACCTCAGCAGAAATTATCAAAAACATGAAATTAGAGGCCAAAATTAATCCTATATCACAAAATATAACTTTACATACAAAAAAAGATGATATCATGCACTCAAACACCCTAAAATAACACAAGAAACAGGCCTTAACAACATATCTGGCAATCAGAGATTTAAAGAGATTTAGGACATAACATCAAAAACATGTCATTCTGAAATGAAACTATTTAAAATTTAAATTTAATTTATTGTTTAAGTAAACAATAACAATTAAGCTGTAAATAAATATGGCAATGGCTGCAATATTTGAGTAAATTTTTTTTCTGTAATTTAAAGATAAACACACCTTATTTATAGCATATTTTTTTTTAAATCAATAAAACCAAGCTCACCAGTTCCAACTTGTGTCCTGAATTTCTCCTGCAGTCGACTGACCAGAGCCGACAGAATGTCCATCCCCAACAGAACCACCTGACACACATTAAAAAAAGAGAAAAAGCAATGGCCTTGAATCTGAGCTGCAAAGGATTATGGGTAATGTGCTAAAGGTGCAGCGTTACTGCTTCAAAAAGGGGCAAAAACGTGTCAAAACATACACGCCCCGCCATACATTGCAACCCGTGGTCACATGATCTGCGTTTTTGCAACTCAGTCACGTGCCTTTCAACAACCACCATGAGTGAAGTCTCCGTTCACACAGAACAACAGCAGCAGGAACAACATTGGTGACCAACCTTCCTTGTCATGGGGTGAAGTGAGAAGCTCAATGAACGTGTGGTGAGAGTTTCTCTGCTAACAACCATGAAACAACACTTACGCATCACCTGAGCCATCGTGTTCAGATCATGGTGCAATTTTTGGACCCCAAAATCTCAGAGAATGTGTAGAGAAACGCCACAGTCACGGAGAGGAAGAAAAAAATGCCCGCTACCGCCCTCTGCTGATCATGGAGAGAAACTACAACTATGAACCACATATAACACCAGTAACACATGTTATTAACACTGAAACAATTACACATTATATTACTAGCTAACATAAACGAATAAATAAACGAAGAGCATAAAACATTCAGGTGAGGGATTAAAACTTCTCTTTTTTTTCACGTTATATGCTATTTTACCTATTTATATATTTTATTGTATTTCTGTACTTGGAATTGCAATGTAATTCTACCTATTCTATCTAATTCTATCTTTCTATCTATGCTCTAATATTCAATATTTGTTTATTTATATATTAAGATTCCATATTTTTTTAGATTTCTACCACTGTATTTTGATGTTTTCCTCTATATTTTATGTTTCTCTATGTTAATATATTTATCTGTATTTCTACATTTCTATTTCCTCAATGTTGACAAACTGTGTTTGAAAAGAAAAGGAGATGGGTGTCTCCTGACATCATGTGACAGGTGAAAAGATGAATAAAGAAAATGCTGTGTAGTTTCAGTGACTGACATCTGATTGACCTCAGTGTGTTTGTCTTTTAATTTGCAGAACAGGCTTGATAATTAACAGCAGACATTAGACACACGGCTCATGAAGAGGCAGCAGACGTGTGACTTCCTCTCAGTCAAACTCTCACTCTTCCTCAGAGTCAGGCAGTCAGGCAGGAGCCGCCGCAGCCTCTGAGCAGGGGGAAAGTGGGCTAATGGGCTGGTAAATTAAGCATCGTCCTCATTTCAGCTCGGCAGACGTGAAGCAGACCTGACAAGGCTGCGTTTCCAGGACAGGGTCATGTGATGTGTTGTGTTTTTAAGGCTATAGACAACCTCAGCTCAGACTTGACAAAAACTGTCAGATTGCTCCTTTAGTGTGTTGATTGATTTCTTGATTAATCAATTGTCCATAAAATGATACAAAAAAACAGTCAATCACTGTTTTCCAAACCTCAAAATTACGACATCATTGACTATAGTAAACCAAATGTGATTTTTCTGTTTTCTTATTCATAGAGGAGCAAAGAAACAAGAAACTCTTTACTAAAATCACTGGTTTTCTCTATGGGGTTTGGTGTGAGAGAGTGGTTTACAAACTTCAGTTTCCTGTTGGAAAAGTCTGTCTAACAGTGAAATAAAGACGTGGACATGTTCTTAATGTAGACTTAAAACTATCTTTGCTGCTGTGACACTGTAAATGCCACTGTTGTGGGACTAATAAGGATTTTCTTATCTTGTCTTAAAACTGTCTGTGTTCACATCAGTCCAGTGCAAACACATGCAGCAGCTGAGGGTGAAGGAGGTGGAGTCTGTTTCTCCTCCTCCATGCAAATCTGTACCCACCTTGAAGTTGCTGGAGTTGACCCAGGAGCTGGCCACCGCGTCCACCATCCTGTCCAGCGTATTTTGGTCCTGCTCCAGGTCAGGAGACCTCTCTTGGTCCAGGATGATCTCTATGATCTCCTGACCCTCCTGGAGCCTCCTCCCCAGGTCCTTCTGCATGGTCTGCTCCAGCAGATACTCTATGCTCACCACCACCACCACCTCGTCCTCCTCCATCACCTGGCCTTGCTCCTTCACGTCAGCTCCACCAGAGGCGTGACAGAGGACAGAACTGTTAACAAGCCGGTTTTGAGGCTCAGGAGGAGGCTACGGCTGGAGGAGTGAGCGAGGTGACATCCTGGAGGTGGACACGTCTCCTCATTGTCCTGTGGAGCTGCTGTAACTAAATCCATCAACAATGAACGTGGCAAAGTTCAGTCTCTGAAAATGACTCTTTATGATGACAACTTACATTTAACAATAGAGTATCAACACAATAGACCAGTTATTGGTTCTTGAAGCTCATAGAGGTTTTGATCTTCTGATCTATCTGACTTGATCTAAAACTGTAAACCCTCTGAAACCTCAGATCTTCACTAGAGGTTCTTAAAATCCTTCTTAAGTCAGAACAAAACTCAGGTCTTCAGGAAATCTATTTTTGAAAAGCGTGGCAGTAAAACAGAGTGTTAAAATCTTTATTTATTTGTCCTGTTATTTCCATTATGTCATTATTTACTAAAAGGTATTTAATAGGGCTGTTGGGTTATCAAAAACGCAATTTATCCTGCGACAATTTTAAAATTGCAGGAGGAATTTTTTCTTACCCGAACGACCATTTTACATGAAATATTGTCCTGACTTAGACACACATATTCTAAAGTCTTAGCTTCTCACAGACCTGCTCGAATATCACACACTAGTCATTTAAAATATGTTCAAATGAAAATGAGAAAATTACAAATCATATCGCAATTTCGGTCAAAATGATCACAATTAGATATTTCTTCAAAATCGTTGAGCCCTAGTTTTCAAAATGATTTTCTACTGCTTACTTTCATGAATGTATATCATTAGACTTGTCCATTTTAACGCCATTGCTTGTCAATTTGTTATGCATAACTGTACTGTAAAACCTGCTAATCCAACACTTTTATTCTTTATTTACTTTCCTATTTTGTTCTAACTTACATTGTTTTAACCCTAAACATGAAATTAAGGAGGCATTCATTTTGTTTAGTGTTTATTTGTAATGTTTCTGGTTGCAGATTGTTAAAAATATAATATTCTCTGCTTCTTAACTGTATTTTCTACTGTTATAGTGAGCGAGAAGTGAACATGTTTAATGTAATAACGTCTGTATTACTGTGTGCGTTTGAAATGTTGTGCAAATAAAGTTTGATTGAACGTTTTATTGATTAGTCATGTAGCTAGCTCGTGGCTCACAGTTAGAGGCAGCAGCTGCTTCTTTAACTTTAATGTCACTGCAGTTTTATGTAGCTGTTAGCTCCTGCTGCTAGCGCGCTACGTGCCTGCTTTCGCCCACTTTACATTCGACTTCTGTTAACACAGCGAGCTAAGTACGCTCGTAAAGTTAGCATAGAGGCGTTAACACCACTTACCTGCTGCAGGCGGGTAAATTAATGAGTTATTAACCCGGTGGCCGGTTACAGAGGCGCCCACCGGATGAACGGACGGAGTCGTTCCCAGAAAAAAAGCAGAAAAAAGTGTCGTCTCCTCCTCCTCCGTCGTTCCTTCACATCACAGTCCAGCAGCAGCAGCGCCGCTCTTCTTCTTCTTCTTCCTCCTCCTCCTCCTCGCTATCTGTACTTACTAACAAACTCCTGCTCAATTTATCTTTAGTGTCCGTGTCAATAATCACAGACAAGTTTACCGTGATTTTACAATGCACAAAATCATTACATTGTCACACCGTAGATCACAGAATGTCCCACAGCAGCCGCCGTAAAACATAGTCAGCGCGAGGAGGAACCTGCAAAACAGCGACATCTGCCGGCAGGATGACTTCCTACATTTACTTCCACAGGGTCAGTCGATGCATTTATTTAATCTCAACTTTTATTTCTTTATAATTTATAGCGGTTTTCATATTTCTAAATTTAAACTTGTATTTAATTTAATTTAATTTAATTTAATTTAATTTAATTTAATTTAATTTAATTTAATTTAATTTGTGTCCTGTATCTTAAAAACAAAACAATACATTGACATATACATATAATGAAAGATATTATTTGTTACAGAAAATACCACACTTTTCCATAAAGTTTTCAATTCTTCAAGAAAAACAGTCATTTGACATAACATATAACTGAGAGAATTTCTCACAGATTTGCAGCTACATGAATAACATAGACTAGATAGATAGATAGATAGATAATAACTAGATAGATAGATAGATAGATAGATAGATGGATAGATAGATGGACTGGATGACTGGGTGATGACTGGGTGGGCTCTCTGTCAGCAGCAGGTGCCCTCTCTGTTCATACTCGAGGTGAATGCTCCAGAATAAAGAGGTTTCTCAGGTCTGACTGGTGGAGCAGGTCTCGTCCCACCTGTCGCTAGGATGACAACAAAAATCATCCACTTCATGGTGAACGGGAGGCTGGAGCACGCGGAGTTCAGAGCCGACTGCTCTGCTGCAGATGTCAAAGGTAAGACACTCACATCTGCTGCTGCTGCTGCTGCTGGTTTTACTCCCACCGTGATCATGTGAAGAGATAAAAGTGTGTGAAATCTGCAGCGTCACTCATTCAACTCAACCACAGGTGGAGGATTCAGACAAACAAGTGTGAGGAGAAGCCTTTGTGATCATTTGGTGGTTGTGGATGTCGCTGCAGCCTCTCTGTGAGGAGCCTGACCTCGATATGTCTCTGACAGGTCCTCAGGTTAAAAGTGCTTTGTCCTCCTGTCAACATGAGAGGAATAAAAGCACATGACAACCAGACCTGCAGCGTCTAGTCTAGGGCTTTGAGTCTGCAAGTAAACACAGTGAAAGAAGTGGTTTTAGATGCTTTGACAAATTGTCAGTGCCAGCTTAAGTCTATGATACCTTAAGAATATGTTTACGTCATTATCTCACAGATAGACAGACTTTTCTCCCACATCAATGATTTTAACATCACAGCACACAGGAGTTGTTGATCCACTGCTGCCTCCATCACAAGTTCAAATGTCTCATTTTATGATTTCGGCGTTTGAAATTCTTTGTTTAGATTAACCTCAGTGACACAAAGTGACCACAAGAGGCAGCAGAAAACCAGCGGCTCCTGTGTCTCTTGTGAGCTAAAATCACTGAGATAACGACGTAAACATATTCTTAAGATATCGTTGATATCGTCACCTGATACTTCGTTATGTGTTTCTTTGGGTCACCACTCACCCTTTAATGTTGTTTCTGACAGATTTGTTCCGGGCCGCAGCGGAGGCGGGGCCTAACCACATCCTGAAGATGTACAATAGGGACGGCAGCGTGGTGAACATCTCCCCACGACTGAAGTCCAACAGCAAGGAGACGTACTACAGGCTGGAGGTGGTGGCGTCTAACCTGCACAGTGAGCAGCCTCCTCTGAAATAACCGGGCTGAGAGGAAACATCACATATTCTCTCAGCTTCCTCTGCAGTGTTGCATTTCTTGCAGATTTATACCCTGATCATCTCCTTTTTGGTGCAGGTGTGGCGATGACTCCACAGCTGAACAACATGGAGGAGAGGTGAGTGTCATCACAGCTGATTAACTGAAGCGTGTCAGTGCCGAGGACTCACTCACTCAATGTCCTCCTGCTGCTGCCTCCTGATTCAGACTCCACCTGCTGGAGAGCAAGGTCCTGGAGGAGGTGGGCAAGACGCCGGACATCATGTGTGAGCTGCAGAGCCACATGGAGTCTTTTAAGAGGAAGCTGGAGGTTTGTGGACGATGACACAGACACACAGCAGAGGTTGATCCGGTGAGGATTCTGGAAAACATACTTTTTCTTCTCTGCCGTCAGAGTGTGGAGCACCTGAGCTGGATCGGCCTGTTCAAAGACGACGGTGAGCAGCAGCTCTCCAAGTGCTCCCCGAAACCCCAGAAACCTCAGCTGAGTGTGCAGGAGGAACGTCAACAAGTGCGCAGGAAGTTCATCAACATGAGGTGACCTCATGTTGATGAATGAATCAAATCAAAGAATGAATCAAATAAAAAAATGCGATTTTTCATCGTGCAATTTTCTGTGGTAGCTCCCTGCAGGTGACAGAGGAAGTGAGGGAGCATCTGAAAACTCCCATCTTTGACAACTGGTGAGTCCAAACACACACTCACACATAAACATCAGCACGCTCAGCTCACAGCTGCGTGTGTGTGCTGTGACCTCCAGGCAGTGGGAGGAGGCAGAGATGCTGGTTCTCCTCCAGGTGATGTATGTGGACCTGGACTTCCTGACCGCGTTCCACATCGAGCTACAGGTTCTGCAGAACTTCCTGTTCGAGGTGTACTGCCACTACAACAACATCCCCTTCCACAACTTCCAGCACTGCTTCTGCGTCACACAGATGGTATGACCCACTAGGGGGCGGAGTCATAGTTTGACAGAGAATTGACCTCGTCTTCCATGAGATGAACGTTTAATGTTGTGCAGATGTACGGTCTGATCTGGCTCACTGACCTCAGGAGTAAACTAGGACGAATCGACCTGTTCGTCATGCTGACGTCGGCTCTGTGTCACGACCTCGACCATCCCGGCTACAACAACGTCTACCAGGTAACCCGTGTTACCCGGGGTTACCGGTGTTTTCTCTCTGTTGTTCGGTGGTCGTTTGTGTGTGTGTGTGTGTTTATTTATTTTCCTCACACAGATCAACGCTCAGACTGACTTAGCTCTGCGCTACAACGACATCTCCCCTCTGGAAAATCACCACTGCGCAGTAGCCTTTGGAATTCTGTTCAAGGTACAGAAATGATACAAATCTAAATATTATTGCTTTTCTTTTTGCATGAAATGACACAGTTACTGATCCATTAATGTAGATCAGAAAATAAAAAGGGGCCCAGTAATTGACCGCTGTGGGACACCACAATTGACTACATGTACAAATGAGCTTTTTTATTGTTTATTTAAGCAAAGCTCATAAAACATGTGTGTGTCTCTGACACTGAAACTGTTAGAAAATGATCTTTCCTTCGCAGCCGGAGTGTAACATCCTAAAAAACTTGACAGCCGATCAGTACAAACACATCCGAGCAGGGATGATCAAGTAAGACTTTGGCATCGCTCGCGTATTTTTTTCTACGCCGACGCTGCGTCTTCTGTTCACCGCCTGTTTTCTGAACGTGTTTTCACAGATGTATTCTGGCCACCGACATGGCGAGACACAACGAGATCCTCAACAAGTTCAAATCCATACAGTCGGTGTTTGACTTCACCAACAAGGAGCACAAGGAAGTGGTAATGCGAGAACATCTCAATCATCTCACACTTCTTCTGTGAAATAAGCACATATATATATACTGTGTATATATATATAGAGATATATATACATCTATATATATCTCTATATATATACTTAAATTCCAGTTTTTATAAGGGACGTAAAAATGACTTACCAGTGACTGTGGTTCCAGCTGATGAAGATCATGGTGAAGGTGAGCGACATCTCTAACGAGGCGAGGCCGATGGCGGTGGCCGAGCCGTGGCTGGACTGTCTACTGCAGGAATTCTTCAACCAGGTTAAAACGAAACACACAGGAAGTGACCTCACTTTACACTTGTTGTTGTTGCTGTGGTTGCTGTGATGTATGTGTTGTTACTTGCTCCTGTCGTCATTCTTTCATTCATGTGGTTCACAATGTTGCTGCTGCTGCTGTCGTTGCTGTTGTTTCTGTTATTATTGTTTATCTCGATGCTGTTTCTTATCATCGCTTCTGTTGTCGTATTTGTTGCTGTTGTTGGAGTTTTTCTTGTTGCGTAGTACTGCTTTAGTATTATTGTTCACGATGTTGCTGCTGCTGAACTTGCTACTGTTGTCATTGCTGATGTAGTTTGTTGTTGTCACTGTTTAGAGCGACACAGAGAAACTCAAAGGTCTTCCCGTGACTCCGTTCATGGACCGAGACAAAGTGTCCAAACCTTCGTCTCAGACCAGTTTCATCCGCTTCGTTCTGCTGCCGCTGTTCAGTGAACTCACCAAACTGTTTCCCTGTCTGGAGGTGATTATTGATCGTTCATTGATCCAGACCTAAAACTGGTTTGTGAACAGAAAACTGATCAGTTTCCTGTTTCCACTTTTCTTTGCAGCAACATCTTCTGGAGCCGGTGCGTCGGGCTCTGGAGTATTACACAGACTTGGAGAAAGCGAGCAGAGGGGAGGTGGTTTCTGCTAAACCATGACGGGGTTATAGGAATTGGAAGGAAGAGAAATCCTGCTGTTTTTAAATCACTTTTCACAAAGTTATTTCACGAAAACAAGTGATTTTAAGTAGATTTGAGTTAAATGTTATCACAACTATTTTTATTTATTGTTTATCTGTAGCTGTTTGTTTATATAAATAAAGTTTAGGATTCTTATCTTACACTGTATGTCACTGCACATTTGGATTAGCTGAATTTTGCTTCTGTTGAGCGTTTGCAGTTGATATTTAGTCGTTTATCTGATGTTCAGTGTAGTTGGTGAATAAAGATTTGTGACGTCGTTCAATAATAAAAAGAAGTGAAGTGAGTCGTGTTTGTTTCTCACCTGCAGTTTGTCGTTTAATCACATCATTTACAAACAAACAAACAAACAAACAAACACAAAAGTGCAAATGTTTTCTTTTCCCAGTCATGAATTCTGGGAAACACAAACATTACGAGAAATAAAAAAAAAAAGCTTATAATGTTAGTGTTTTGGGACAAAATGAAAATGAAGGTAAAAATGATATTTACAAGTTTGTTTCATCACATTCATTCATTCATTCTCTCTGCATTAAAACACAAACACTGATTGTGAGCTTTGACGACACCAAGTGTTTACTTCTTTTGTTCTGAAGCGCAAAGTTTTAGTTTTTCTCCACCACAAAAATAACGATGACACAGAAATCTCAGGAATCTTTTTGACGCCCAATGTTGATTTTGATAAGGAGGAAACATTAGCAGCTAAAAAAGACACTTAGTCGTGATTTTCCTTCATTTTCAAACGATTAAATAAATAAAAAGAGGTTTGTTGTGATTTATTTTGATATGAAACAATCGAAAACTGCAAAGTTTCTAACAAAAGTGTAAAGTGAGGCGAGTTTAATGACTTTCAAAGACAATGTTTTGACAAATATCGCAACAACATTGCACTTACGTCGCAATCATTTCCATCAAACGTGAAATTCTGAGCCAACATCTGCCTGTACACTTAATCTGGACATATTATGATCATTTAAATATGATAAAATCTACGCAAAACAATAATTAGCTTATGAGAAAACAGTTAAACTACAGTGCTGTCAGTGTGTTTGTGTCGAGATAAGAAACTACATTTTTGTTTCTGCAGAGATTCACACTAAATCACATCTTTTGACACAATTAAATTAACAAAAACGGACACAGGCAGCTTTAATATAAATATGGCAGCACCTAATTTAAAAAACCCCAAACCAAAACAAAGCAAAGTGCAATAGTCCCCAATAAAACCAGGTTTGTACAGTACTCTCTGAACTGTCATGGCCCCATTCAACTTCTTTTTCTAACGTACTGTTTTACCACAGGCAGGAGAATATGAAGCCTTGATGACCTCACTGCCGTGCGATAAGACACCACCAGATCATGTGATTGAAGCTGCGTCAGTCTTAGTGTTTCTCTTTAGTGTCACATTTTTTTTTTTATAAATAATAAAAAAAACAACACATAAATGGAATTAGCAGCACTGAACAAAATGATTCACTCTGCGACACCTGGTGGCAGAAAAACAACAACAACAGGAAGTTTTCGTCACCTCTAACTGGCTCCACCTCCTCTCGCCACAAACACTTGTCGATGTTCTGAAGGTTGAAAACACATGGAGCAGGGCGGAGCTGCAGTGTCGGCAGGTGAAAGGTAGGGGGCGTCTCACAGGTTTACGAGGACAGTAGCTTTGCACCACTTTCTTCTTTTTTCACACCTCGTCGGTGCTGCTAGTTGAACATGATCGACTCTGGGTCCTGGTTCATCATCTGAGCCATGTGACGCAGGACGTCCTTCTTAGTGATGATGCCCAGGAGACGCCTGCAGGGAGGGGACACAGGTCACATGACCAATACTTGACACAATCTCATGTTGAGACAGACTGTCTAACAGTGAGATAAAGACGCCAACGACATTAAACATGATCAAACATTTCATCTGATTGACAGCCCTAACAAAACATACAAAACAATCTTTAAGTAACAACAGCGAAGTGAAGGAGTAAATGTCTCGTACCCGCTCCTGGTGACCAGACACTGACGGAGACCCAGCTTACGGAAAATGTCCACCACCGTCTCCATGGGCGTGTGGTCGGTGACGGTGAAGGGACTGAGGTTGAGGATGCGTCGCAGCTTCAGCGGCTGCGGGTTACTGGCCGGCAGCTGCGGCGCGTCCTCTGTGAAGTAGACGACGGAGCTGCTGACCACGCCGTCCTGCTTCTGACGGGCTGTTTCTGTTTGTGTGACAAAAAAGTCATGAACACAGCATCGTTTAAAAAAAAACAAACAAAAAAAACACAGTTAACGCGATTTAAAAAGATCTTACTGATAGCGAGGGTGAGATCCCGGCGCTGGACGAAGCCAATGAGCCGCTCTGACTCTCTGGACACGACCACAGGGAAACCGTTGTAGTCCGTGTCTTTGATGAGCGCCTCCACGTCCTCCACCGTGGTGGAGTCCTGCGTCAGGACGGACAGAGGCGGGTCGTTCCTGCGCGGACGCATCACGTCTGTGGCGAGCGTGCGGTGCGTGAACTCGTCCCTGACGTCCAGGTAAGGGTAACCGTTGAGCTGAATGTGTGACTCGTAAATTCCCTCCTTCCCAAAGGCGTCAGCCACCCACTTGCTAGTGACGGCGGCGGCCATGAGCGGGACGATGTACTCTAACCCACCAGTGAGCTCGAACATGATGACCACGAGGGACACAGTCATCCTGGTGACTCCGCCTGCAGGAAGTCAGCGTGTGAACGGCGCTGATGCAACACTGGTCTAATGACAGCGGCGAGCGTTTACTCACCCAGGCAGGCGGCGGCTCCCACCATGGCGTAGAGTCCCGGCGTGACGCAGTCAGCACCGGGACGACACCAGTTCTTAAAGATGATCCAGTCGTGATGGTGATACGCCATCTGCTCCACCGCAATTCCCACGATCCGCCCGGCGATCGCTCCCACTGCCATGCTGGGAATGAACAGTCCGGACGGGATCTACAGGAACAAGGAAAGGTCAAATTATTGTGATAATGAATAAAACTTATTGATGTAAAATGGTAAAATGGTTTAATGTCTCATCCCTGAATCCCAGTTATTGTTCTGTCTGAATAATAGTCATCATCATCATCATCATCATCATCGTCGTCTTCCTCGTACTGACCTTCATGCCAAAGGTGAAGATGGTGATGACGATCTTGAAGACGAGAGCAAGGGCGAGCTGCCACAACGCGTTGTAGACGCCGGGTCCAGCAGGACGGTCTGGAATATCGTCCAACGGTCGACTCATGTTGGGATTGTTGATGTAATCGCAGAGCTGCGACGACTCCAGGGCGCCGCAGTCATTAAAGAGCTCCGAGATGAGCTCGCTGGTGCTGCGGCGGGTGTACGGGTTCGGGAAAGCCAGCACAGCCGTGATCCCCGTCACCGCGATGACCTCCAGGACCGGGTACTTCCCCAGCTGCGTGGTCTTCCTGCAGCGGCACCAGGCGATGTTAGCACGAATGAAGAGCGTCCCCCAGAGGCCGCCGAACACACCCAGCAGGATGAACGGCACCAGCTCGGCCATGTACCACGGCGTGTGGTACTCCACGTAGAACAGAACCAGCCGGCTGTTGCCAAACGGGTTGATGGAGCGCAGCGTGAAGGCGGCGACCAGAGCGGCGAAGAAGGAGCGCCACAGAGTCTTCAGAGGGAAATAATAACTGACCTGCAGGAGAGAGGAAGAGTTAAAGGAGTTAAACTGAGGAGAAAACGTACTTTGCTCGCACAGACGCAGGATCCATGACCCACCTCTTCCAGACTGAAAAGAACTCCTCCTATGGGCGCTCCAAACGCCACCGACACACCGGCAGCTGCTGCGGCTGATAACACCTGCCAAGACACAGAGAACATTAGAAACTATCACCTGTAGCGACAGAAAAACTGCTGCTTTATCTGTGGACCAGCACAAACCTCTCTTCGCTTGCCCTCGTTCTTGCTGTACTTGGAGAAGAGACTGCAGAAGAGATTCCCGCAGCAGCAGGCCACGTGGACCAGAGGACCCTCCTTCCCCAGGCTGAGACCGGACGACACCGCCAGAACCAGAGTGACCGTCTTAATCAGTAGTGTCCATTTCCCCAGGTAACCACGGATGATGAAGCCGCTCAGGATCGTCTTAATCTGCACAAATTATAAACATTAACTAGATGAAATCCATGTAAACATGAAAGACTGTAGATTAAAGTAATGATTACCTCTGGGATTCCTGAACCGCAGGCGTACGGAGCAAAGACTCGCACCAGTGACACAGCGAGGAATGAAAACAGAAGAGCCCACATGACATACAGGAAGTAGTTCAGCAAGTACGCTCCTGCTCCCTGTGGAGAGGAACATCGTTTCATGAAACCAGTCCATATTCTCTGAGCTTTTATTTTGGTAGGAGCTTGTTCTGACCTCAGCATGGCCGGTCATCAGCTCTGCCCACTTCTGCCACTGCGGACACTTGTCGCGGTCGTCAAACGTGGTTTCGTTGGACGTCCAGCAGCACTGCTCGTGGCTGTACCAGAACGCCGACAGACAAACGCCTTCCTTCAGGTCCGTCATCCAGTCCACGGCCAGGTCGATGACACCGGCCAGCGTACCTGAGGACAGGAGGGCAGAGTCAGACACTAACCACACTTTCACTGAGATCTAAAAGAGCAGGTTAGGTTCACTCTTCAGTCTGAAAAACACTCTGACCTGAGAGCAGTCCAATGAGCAGCATGACCACCCATCCTGACCAGGCGTCCAGCAGACTCTTGATCAGTTCCCACATAGACTCTTTACTCTTACTGGTAATCTGCCAAAGACAAACACAACTTTTAGAACACTCGTCCAGCCGTTATTTATGAAAGGAAATGAAAACCCAAGAGGAACCCGTTTTTTCATTTATATAACCATCACGTGTGAGGAAATATGTGTGGAACCTTGCGGTGTCGGTCTGTGTCTCTGGATTTCTCCCTGAGCCAGTCGATGGTGTGAAAGTCTTCATACGTCCCCACGTCGGGAAAAGGTTCGTCCAGGAAATCCATCAAGTTTCCCGCTCCGTTCATCTCCTCTGTGGGTGTGGCCCCGCTGACACCTGTCACATCACACACAGACGTTACCTTCAGCACAGACACAGACAGTGACGTGTATTTGTACGTCACACCTCCAACTCGGTGTGGGTGTGATTCAAGATAAGATAAATATAAAATAATCCCGATTAGACTTTGAGGAAATGTGCTGTGTTACAGCACCAAAGTAAAAAAAAAAAAAAAAGTAAAAAGTAAAGTTAAGTTATTTAAGCATGAATTATAATAATAATAATAATATAATAATATTTCGGTTAACTGTAAGATATGATTAAAATAAATTGTGTAGAATTAATTCATCAGATTAAAAGCCAACATAATACAGCTTTAAGCAAAAATAAAATGCACATTAAGTTACATTTTAACAAACAGAAATGCTTTTATATTGATTATGATGACTTATCAGACTTGATAATGTGATCGGGGTCATTAATTAATAGGCGTTTATTCTGAAAAACCAGCAGCTTTTATCATAATATTGGGTTCAAAATTATAACATGTTCATCATAATTGTTGAACAATGATCTAATTAACTGTTGGCTATATTTATATAACATCTAACTGTAGTTTTAGTCACACATTAACAGCTGCGAATGAACAGAAGATGAAAAACTGCACCGATGATAAACACTTGTTTACGTTAGCACTCGAAGCTAACCGTGGCGTTAGCGTCAGCGGCTGCGGGCTGCGTTAGCTCAATAAAGTCGTGTTTTACCTTCGCCGGCCTCCATGTCCCAGCGCGAGACACTGCTGGAAAACTTCCCCCGTGAAATAAACACGTTAAATAAAATGCGACATGTCTCAATTTACGTAATATTTACAAATAATTTAAAGATTGCTCTGTAATGCACCGCAGCGACGTCCAAGCTGTCAGTCTCGCGATATCTTGCGGTATCTCCTCCTCTTTCTTCTTCTTCTTGTAGCCCTGAGCTTACTATTACATTACATAGGCTTTACCGCCATCCAGTGGGCAAGTGAGGGAATAACCCAAAGATCGTGCATTGTAAGGATGACTCATGACATAAGTAAAAGGTAAAAAGTTAAAACCACCGATTATAACCGAGCTGAAACACGCCCTACGTCATAAAACACACCTAAATCTACTGTTTTTAAAATGTAAAACGTTAAGTTAATAAAACAGTAAAAAAGTTTTAATAGAAAGAAATGTTTAAATATAATTCATTTAATTATTTTTGGGTAAATTTATATTTATTTAATTTCAATCTTATTTTAGCTGACTTTAAAACCATAATTAATTAATTAAATGTTGTAAAATATCACATCTTATATGAGTTGATATATTATTATAAACTACATAGACTTTGATTATCTAATATAACTGTACTGTATATCACAAAATAATACAAATATTTATGTTGTATTTTCTGTCATTCGTGTTTAATGTTTGTGACAAATGAAGAACAAAAACACTTCAGAATGGAGTTCTCCATGACACCGAGTGACAGGGTGAATCCTTCCTCTATTGTGACCCCATTCACACCTTCATTCACACCAGCACCAGTTTTCCTGGCTCGACCTGCCCGGTGGCTCTGGCTCCGCCCTCTCTCACCTCTTCCTGCTCTCACCTGAGACCCAGGTTTCAGCTCCAGACCAGACTTGCCTCCTCACATCTGTGGACGTGCACTCTGTGTCTTTCTCGGTGTCTTCTTGTGCTCTGTGAGGACAATGAGTGGAAAGCTGTGGACAGAGGAGCAGTTTAACTGCCCCGTGTGTCTGGATCTGCCCAATGACCCCGTCACCATTCCCTGTGGACACAGCTACTGCATGGCCTGCATCAAGGACTACTGGAGCCAGGACGACCCCAACGGCGTCTACAGCTGTCCACAGTGTCGCCAGACCTTCTGCCCCAAACCCAACCTGAGCAGGAACACCATGCTGGCCGAAGCCGTGGAGCAGCTGCGTAAATCTGGGGGGCCTCGCCGAGCTTCCTCCGCCAAACCCAGGGGGAAGCTGAGCTCCTCGGAGGTGTCATGTGACCTGTGCAAGGACCAGCAGAGAGCGGCGGTGAAGAGCTGCCTGACCTGCATGAGCTCCTACTGCGAGGCCCACCTCAAGCCCCACAAGACCAAGAAGAGCCTGAAGCCGCACGAGCTCATCGCGCCCACGGGGAACCTGGCGGAGAAGATCTGCACGCAGCACAAGTATCTGCAGGAGTTCTTCTGCCGCCAGTGCAAGGTGTTCGTGTGCTGGCTTTGCACCAACAACCTGCACAAAGGCCACGAGTGTGTGTCCACCAAGGTGGAGCGGCTGGAGAAGCAGGTGAACATGTTTTTATACCCCAGGGGTCCCAAAATCTCTAGATACACCCCTGCTTACACTTAGACTTTAAGTTTAATATCATTTAATTTAAGTTCATTTAAGTTGATGTTAAAATTGTTTCCACCTTCATGTGTGTTTATTTTTCATAATCAGGAAGTTACAACACAAACAAGTACAGTTCTTTTTTCAAAATAAAAGCATGAAATTAATTATTCCACTCTTTATTCTATTTATTCCTTTTATTTTGGATTTTATTTATTTATTTTTCATATACATTTTATTTGTGGATATACTTGATTTATTAATTAGTTTATACACATTTGCTGTATTTTATTATTTTTATTCTTTCTTTAATTGCAGTCTTCATCTCATCATTTCTGTTTTTTAAATTCTGCTCATTTATTTTTTTCAAATGAAATGTTTTGTTTTTTCCAGTATTTTAAAGTTTTTACTTCAATTTTAGTCCTAAACAGAAAATCCTGTCTCTGATTAACTTGGTCACATTTTTATATTATTTACTGTATATCTCTATATGCTGTGTTCTTTCTTTCTTTCTTTCTTTCTTCCTTTCTTTCTTTCTTTCTTTCTTCCTCTCTTCCTTCCTCTCTTTCATGTGTGTGTGTGTGATGAGTTGTCAGAACATTCCTGACAACATTCCTGTTCCTTCATTAAGCTCCACCCTGCTGTGTTTCCTGCTGTATGTGGTTTCCATGGTGATAACCTCTGTGTGTGTGTGTGTGTGTAGAAAGTGGTGAGTGAGCTGCAGGTGAAGAACCAGCAGAGACTGAAGGACAGAGAGCAGGAGCTCAAAGACATGAGGAAGATGATGGAGGGGATGAAGGTCAGTGACTCAAACTCATCAGTGATGTCACACAAAATCATCAGTGATTTCACACGACCAGCACTGATTTACAAGTCATGTGATGATTGTAATGATTTCAGGTGATTTCTGAGGTTTTCACATGAGTTAATACGACGTCATGTGATCTCATGTTTTCTGGTGATGTCATACGATGTCACATGATGTCGTGCTGACACAGAGTGTGTATGTATGTGTGTGTGTGTGTGTGTGTGTGTGCGCGTTGGCAGCGTTCGTCAGAGCGCGTCCATGACGACCTGGAGGAGGCGCTGTCGGAGCTGCAGCGCTCGGTGCAGCGTCTGCAGGAGCTGCTGGAGCAGGTTCTGGACCAGGCTGAGGAGGAGAAGATGGTCCAGGCTCAGGAGGTCACTCAGAGTCTGGAGGCTGAGATCAAGGAGCTGAAGAGGAGGGACACGGAGATGAAGGACATGACTCGCTGTGAAGACCACATCCACTACCTCCAGGTGCGCACGCAGTGCACTCAACGTACTGTTGCATGATGGGAAATGACTGATCGGCTGTTGGCAGCTCTGTAAATGTGTCTCTGATCCACATTCAGGCGTACGAGACGATGTCCGGTCCTCTGGAGTCAGGTGACCTCCCCGCAGTGACCGTTAATCCAGAAGCTTCTTTTGAACCTGTACGAGAAGCTGTTCTGGATCTGAGGGACCGGGTCGAGGATCTGTGCAACCAGGAGCTGGGGAAGATCTCCAAACAAGGTCAGGGACGGGACACCGGGTCAGAGACAAGGTCAGAGACAAGGTCAGAGACAAGGTCAGAGATAGGAGACAAGGTCAGAGACAGGAGACAAGGTCAGAGTGAGGACAAAAGGTCAGAGGTCAAATAAAAAAAATAGAATTTGCTTGTTGTTTTTTCATTCAAAGTTAAATGTATTTATTTTTTATTAAATATCAACATGAGTTTGTTTCTGTTAAAGCCAGATAAATAAAAATGTGAGATTAAAGTGAATTATAATCTGATGATGTTTCTTGTTTTTCTCACAGTCAATGAAACAACTCTGTTCACTCTGGGAGACGGTGAGTTTTCATTCATTCATTCATTCATTCATTTATGTTTAATTGATGTTATGTTTATTTGAGTTTATTTCTAAAACCTTCCTCTCTGTTTGTTTGTTTACAGTCAGTCGCGGCTCAGGAGCAAAAGCTGGGATCATTAAATGTGAGTCTTGTGCTTAGTTTGCTGTTTTAATCTTAATCTCTTTACTGAAGTCAGATTATCTCCTGTTCTCCGACAGTGTTCTCTGGTCTGAGTTCTCGCAGCGCAAACAGTCGATCGCCCAGTGAGTTTTTATACACACACACACACAAACCAACAATATTATTATTAATAACAATAACAATAACAATAATAATAATAATAATGATGATGATGATGTGTTTCAGCTTCTTCACCAAATGTTTCAGCTGGAGTTCGCAGCACAGACAGACGAGGTACACACACACGCACACACACACACACACACACAGAGATATATAATGTGTTGTTGTTGTTGTGTTGTTGTGTTGCAGGTTTAGGTCTCAGGACTCAGGATGTGAGGAGCAGAGAAACTCCACGAGGTACAAACGTGTGTGTGTGTTTTATATTGAATAAATAATGTTTAAAAATGTAAAACATGAGTGAAGTTACGAGGAATGAGACTGAGAATAAATAAATGTAAGAATCTAGAAAAACACTAAATAATGATGAAATACTCATGTTTGTGCTGTCGTTAATATATTTGTTTACATTTTACACTTTCATCTGTTTTTAAACTTCATATTGACATTTCATCAATTCTATGGGATTATTGTGTATATAATTTATCTTGTACGGGTTAGATTATTATCATTTACAATGTTTCCTGTCTGAATCTTTATCCTGATTTATTTGTTTCTTTTACCTGAAGCATTTTATTTGATTTGAACTTTATTTCATTTAAAAATCTATAATCAATCAATACTGAAAGAAATGATATATTATTTCATTTGTGTCAAACAGTGAGGGAGACCCAACACCCAACACCCAGTCCAACACCTAACCGCAGAGAGTCCTCACAGTCCCAGTTGAGCAGGTCTGGTCAGAGCCAGACCCAGAACCAGACCCAGAGCCACACCCAGAATCAGAACCAGGGTCCAAGTCCAACACCCAACCGCAGAGAGTCCTCCCAGTTCTTATCCACTAGATCCACTCAGAGCCAGAGCCAGAACCAGAACCAGGGACGCAGTCCCACTCCCAGCCGCAGAGAGTCCTCCATGTCCCTGTGGAGCAGGTCCAGTCAGAACCAGCTGAGTCCTGGTGCAGCTCAGACCTCCTCCACACCTGCAGCTCCTGCATCATCAGGAGGTTCAGTAAAAACCAGATCCTTCCCGTGTGTTAGTTTTGCTGCCACCTGCTGGTGAAACCCACAAACTGCAGCTCTGACAGACTTCACTCTCGCTCAGGTTTCAGTCGCATGGCGTCCATCAGCAGCCTCTTCCGCTCCAATCGACGAGGAACCAACCAGGCCACTCCCATCAGCAACCCTTCATCATCATCAGGAGCAGGAAACCCATGTGAGTCTTGGTTCTCCCACAACAAAGCCCATAGTGGTTTAGTGCTTTAGAACAGTGTCCAACAGTGCGATGAAGACGTGGACATGTGTGAGGGACGCTCATGGTGTGATGTTTTTGTGTGTGACAGGGTTGGACACTCTGTCAGAGACGCCTACAGAAGGTAAGACAGCGGCGTTCCTCTGTGTCAGTGACACCTTTACCTGCGTCTGTAACGTTGTTGTTGTTGTTGTTGTTGTTGTTTGTGTGGACAGTGAACCCCGCTCTGTTCTTGGACTCTCCCAGTCCTGACGTCATGAATCACGCTCCTGCGTTTCCAATCTGTGAGTAGACGTTTATTTCTTTATTCCTGAAGGTTCATTAAAAAAGAAAAAAAAAAGAAAAAAAAGAACATAAATATTGGGTTTTTCAGTGAGAGAAATCAGCATCGACAGCATCCAGGCCCCGGAGCCCAGGGCCAGAGACGAGTTCCTGCAGTGTGAGTGTTTGACCTTTGACCTCGCACTATTCAGTCACAGCAGCACAATGAAATACTGAGCGCTTAAACTCTCCATCTCCCAGACTCTGTGATGTTGACCCTTGACCCTAACACCGCTCACCGCCGCCTGGCTCTCTCTGAGGGGAACACCAAAGCCGCCCTGCAGGGGGCAGCACAGCCGTGCGCCGACACGCCGCAGCGCTTCGACGGCTGGACTCAGGTCATGTGCCAGAGTCCGCTCAGCGCCCAGCGCTGCTACTGGGAGGTGGAGTGGCGGGGGCGGGGCTCGTCCGTGGGCGTGGCTTACGGCGCCCTGAGCAGGAAGGGCAACGACGCGCGGTCCGGACTCGGCTACAACGCGCGGTCCTGGACCCTGGAGCTGTCGGACACGTGCTGCACGGCCATGCACGACAACGAGAAGCGGGACATCCCCGTCACGTACTCGCCGCGCGTGGGCGTCTACCTGGACCTGTCCGTGGGCACGCTGGCGTTCTACAGCGTGGCGGAGAACATGACGCTCCTCCACAGCTTCCGCGCTAACTTCACGCAGCCGCTCTACGCCGCCTTCGGCGTGGGCAGCGGCGTCGGCGTGGGCCTGGACTTCGCCCTCGGTCAGTTCACGTCCTGCACCGACAGCGTCAAGATCTGCCCCATGTGACACCGCGGCCTCTGTGGGATCTACTGACCTCTAGTGGTGCAGCTGCATGTTGCACCCCCTTCAATACTTGAAAGTCACTCTGTGAGAGCCGGTGTTTGATTTGTCCTCTCTGGGCTTCTGTACAAACATCGATTTCAAGGATTGTATTAAATTTCCGTTTTAGTTGCAGCTGATTATTCCCATGTTTTAAAAGCACTTGGTGAAACATTACCTAAATAAATGAAATATTAGAGCCTTTAAAAAGCTAAAACTGCCATAAAAACACTCCAACATTAACTACATATTTTCCACCCTTACTAATTTAACTTTTTAGCCAGTGAGAGTTCTGGTCATGAAAACAAACTATTCATTTATTTGAAGTATTTAAACCCTTTAAAGGGTTACAGGGTTAGGGGACTGTTTTTGTGCAGCAGCAGCAGCAGCAGAGTGAGTATAAAATCATGTCTGAATGTAGTGGAGAAATCACTGAATCACTGCAGCAGCAGCAGCAGATGAGACGTCAATCACAGAGAAAAACATGGCAGAGGTGAATCCTTACACAAAACGAAACCCTGATCTTTGACGTGAAAGCACGAGGTTTAGTTTTGCAGAGTTTTATTTATAAAAACAGAAGGAGCCACGTGTTTGAGTTTCAGAGCGGACTGTGACATGAGCGAGGAGAACAAACACACGACATGAACCTGAACCTCTGTCTCTCACTGTTCAACATCTTCTCACGTCAAAAATAAAACTGGACTTGCTTTTCCTTTCTGTGGGCGTCGCCTTATAAAAGCTAAATAATAATAAAATAAAGGAGCAATGCTACATATATTATAATGTCATGGTGAAATGTTAGCTTACATGCAGCCGTTATGCCGATCATGTTAGAATCTATAAAACGTCACTTAGTGATTTTCAAAATAAAGGTGAAATAAAGTCAAAGTGCAAAAACTGAGACTGAAGAATGTTTGGCTCTGAACTTCCTGGCTCCTGGACATCATGTCCTCCACATACGTCCACATTTTAAAAGGGACAATTAAGGGTTTTTCTTAATACGGAGAACCATCCTGAGACAAAGAATTAAGATTTTAGCCAATTAACAAAAGACGCAATGAATAAAATCTGCATCAGTTTAAGTCTTAAGAACATGTTTCACGTCTTTATCTCACTGTCAGACAGACTTTTCCAACAGGAAACTGAAGTTTAGGAAACACTCACTCTCCCACACCAAAGCCCATAGAGAAAATCAGTGATTTTAACATCACACACAGGAGCTGTTGATCCACTGCTGCCTCGTGTGGTCACTTTGTGTCACTGAGGTGAATCTGAATGAAAAAAATGAAAGGCTGAATTTGACAAAATAAGACATTTGAACTTAGTGATGGAGGCAGCAGTGGATCAACATTTCCTGTGTGTGTGATGTTAAAATCACTGGTTTTCTCTCTGGGCTTTGGTGTGGGAGAGTGAGTGATTTACAAACTTCAGTTTCCTGTTGGAAAAGTCTGTCTCACAGTGAGATAAAGACGTGAACATGTTCTTAAGAGGTGTCTCAGTACCTCATACCACCACAAAAAATAACCCCAACTAACCCTTTAAACAAATGCTGTGATTGTGTGATGAATAATCATGTGTCAGTGTTTTTAACCCCTCAAAACAGAGTGAACCTGAACGCCCCACAGGCCGGAGATTAATGAATTTCCCCCCCCCTTTGTTCACTGTGCAGTGATCCTTCAAAATAAAACCACTTCCACCTACTGAGTGTGCACACACACACACACACACATATACACACTGAAGAGTGCTGGCTTCAAACATAAGGCCTCATACCATTAAAAAATATTAACACTGGCTCCGGAAGGAAAAGGCAGCTCACGCTTTTGTTTTTTGTCTGGTTCTCACCCCATCCTTCTGCCGACAGGTGCATGCTGGGGCCTGTAGGCGAGGTCATGCAGGCAGCAGGAAACACCAGACGTACAACAGTTAAAAGTGGCCTGATGTTTGCTGTGTGGTCAGACTGAGCCTGGCAGGAAATGACCTCGCGTGTCGCGGGGTCGGCTCACACGGTTTATTACAGAACACCACTGTCAGAGCTGCACTGAAGTCTGGACATAAACACTAATGTTCACGTCTTTGTCTCACTGTCAGACGACATTTTCAACAGGAAACTGAAGTTTGTAAAGCGCTCACTCTCCCACACCAAAGTCCATAGAGAAAACTGTCGATTTAACATCACAGCACACAGGAGTTGTTGATCCACTGCTGCCTCCATCACTCACTTCAAATGTCTTATTTTGAACTCGTTTGTTCAGATTGACCTCAGTGACACAAAGTGACCACACGAGGCAGCAGTGGGGTTTGGTGTGGGAGAGTGAGTGGTTTACAAACTTTAGTTCCTTGTATAAAAGTTAGTCTAAAGTGCCGACTATGATCCAGAACTTCTTCAAACCACACTTTAAAAACCTGTACCATCACTTTAAGACTCTGGATGCTCATTCTTTCCTCCCTTCTTTTCTTCTTCTTCTTTCATAAACAAACAAAATACAGAAACCCTTTCTCTTCATCACTTTGCTCCGCTGCTCCTCCTCTTCCTCTCTTTAACACTTCCTCAAACACCTTGAACCACATCCATGTTGCTTCTCTACTGAACCTTAACCTGAACCTGAACATCCAGAGCCTGACAGGAGAACTACAGAGAGATGGTTATAAACGTGTGCAGGAGGAAGCTAAGGCCTTAACATGAGCAAACATGTACACACACACGCACACGCACACGCACACGCACACACACACACACACGCACTGCGGAGTCACTAAAACAGTCACTTTAGCTCAATTGTGCTTTAAAATTCAGTCACTAAAAGCAGGGATTGGTTAAATAAGAGTCTCTGTCTCTTCAAAGGCAGAGAAGGAGGAGAAATGAGGACTGTCTTCCTCCTCCTCCTCCTCCTCTTCTTCTTCTTCAGTGCTTGGTTGAACTCGATGGAACATGAGAGACGGAGGCGAAGTGTCGCCGCCGCTCTTTAAGGTTTCCCCACGCAGGTGGAGGCAGCGCCAGGGAGGTGGGGTGAGGAGGAGGAGGATGAAGATGAGGAGGGTTAGCTTTAGCAGCTGATTTCCCGGCGCGGGCCCCGATCATGGCGGGCAGACTCTGGTTACGTCTCAGTCCGTCTAACAGACTCCCTCCACCCGCCGACACAAACGTGGCAGAATCCTGCCGCGGCTCTGAAGCGTGAAGAACCTTTGCGAAGCCGAGCCGCCGCAGCCTCTCCACCAGGCCCACGCTGCTCACCAGCTCGGGCCGGGACGCCGTTTCCTGGGAGGGGCTCGGAAGGTCGGGGTGAGGGGCGCGGCCCAGATTTAAACCATAAACGTCCTGGAGGAAAAGCTCCGCTGGCCGTGACGCCAGGAAATTGTCGGCCGGGTGCTGCCGTGACTCCGCGGGGACAGGAGAGGGCGTGGGAGAGTGGGAGGGTGAATTTGGGGGCGTGTTCGGGAGGAAGCGAAACAGTGGCTGTCTGGATGTGGTTTTGGGAGATGGAGGCGGAGTGTCGGTGGACACCTGTGCAGATATGCCTCTCTCCAGCACCAGCTTAGCTAGGCTGCTGGTGGGAGCCGCGGGGCGGCGAGGAGGGAAGGAGTCGCCCAGACTGAGTCTGCAGGGAGTGACGGGCGTGCTGGGCCCCGTCCTCATGGAACTGGGAGTGTGCACGAGGAGAGACGACTGAGAACTGAGAAGCACACACAGAAAAACAGTGAGTGATGAAGATCATCTTTACACCGAGTCACATCGCAGCAGCAAACACTATTCAACACAAGAGTTACCCCATTAAATCCATGTCAACACAAATATCATTTATTTTCACTTTTTCACAGAATATTTTTTGTAGTTTGTAAAACACTCACTCTCCCACACCAAACCTCAGAGAGAAAATCAGTGATTTTAGCTCACGAGGACACAGGAGCTGCTTGTCCTCTGCTGCCTCGTGTGGTCACTTTGTGTCACTGAGGTTAATCTGAACAAAGGATTTTAAACAGTGAACAAAATAAGACATTTGAACGTTGTGATGGAGGCAGCAGTGGATCAATAACTCCTGTGTGCTGGGATGTTAAAATCACTGATTTTCTCTCTGGGCTTTGGTGTGGGAGAGTGAGTGCTTTACAAACTTCAGTCTAACACTGAGATAAAGACGTGAACATGTGACGTAGATATCACAGACTTAATAAAACAACGCACGGGGCTAAGCAAACATCTTTTTTATTGAGAGTGACTGACCTCGCGGTGACCTGTGTGATGTCACTGGGGTGCAGGATGCGGCAGGTGGTGAAGGTGTAGGTGGAGGAGGTGGAGCTGTGACACTTTCCTGGATTTGGGACTGAATACAAAAAACAAAGCAGGTCAAAAAAGAATCAAAAAAACAAATACAACAAATACAACAACACGTTTAACGCTCAGCGTTCACTGTTTACCAGAGGACGAGGGTGTTGTCGACACTGAGGTCATGTGACTCTGTGCTTGGACCACTGTTGCAGAGGTTCTTGGAATAGTCAGACATGACTGGCTGGACGTCACAGTGACAGGAAGTGCAGGTGACACGGAGGGTGACGTCAGGAGAGGAGACACTGAGTGCTTCCTGTCCTTCCTGTCCTTCCTCTCCTCTGGTGTGGACGTGTAGCGCACTTTGAACGTGATCCCGCCTTCCTCCTCTTCCTCATCCTCCTCTTCCTTGCCGCGCTCCGCTGCTCCCTTCTCCAGCACGCCGCTGCCTCCGTGCTCCTCACCCTCCTCGTCCTCCTCCATGTCAGAGAGGCGGTACGTGGCGTCTTGAGTCAGCGGGCGGAAACCCTTCGTCACCACGCCTGGGTGTGGGTCCAGGATGGTGGCCAGGTGTGGTTTGGCGAGCTGCTGCCAGTGATGGAGTGTCAGTGAGCCTGAAACACACACACACAGGTGGAATGAGATTCATTTAAAGGAACAGTTCGATGACTTAACTTAAAACATGGCCTTTAAAAACAGATTTTATCCACTCACTGACTAAAATACACATAGACTTAACTTTAAGAATGTTTTTGTTGCTTTTAACCGTCATTAAACAACCTTTTCCAACAGGAAAGTGGAGTTTGTATCACTTTGAAAGCTGCTCACTCTCCCACACCAAAGCCCATCACAGCACACTGCTGCCTCCATCACTGAGTTCACATGTCTTATTTTTTTTTTGGCAATTCAAATATTTCATTTAGACTTTACTCAGTGACACAAAGTGACCACACGAGGCAGCAGCGGACCAGCAGCTCCTGTGTCCCCGTGAGCTAAAATCACTGATTTGTGTGCTTTGGTGTGGGAGAGTGAGTGGTTTACAAACTTCAGTTTCCTGTTGGAAAAGTCTGTCTAACGGTGAGATGAGGTAAAATGACATGTAATGAGATAAAGACGTGAAACATGTTCTTAAGACATCATAGACTTAATCCGGCATAGATTTTATTCGGTGAGTCTTTCGTAATGTGGCTATAAACAGTTTTTCCTCGCTGTTCTAACAGTGAGATAAAGACGTGAACATGTTCTTAAGATATCATAGACTTAAACTGGAGGTCCTGAGATATCACATCAAACCTCATCTGAACAAAGCGACGGATGATTTTTGGACAGGACGCACAAACCTTCCATGGGTTTGACGATCTGAAGCTTCTCAGGGAGGAAGGTCTTAAAAGCGCTGGAGGTGATGGAGAGCTCTGACAGGTTAGAGAAGGAGGAGAAGACACTGCCCATGGGTGAGCTGCAGCAGCTGCTGCCTCCTCCCTCCACCTCTGCTCCTCCTGCCAGAGTCTGCAGCTTCTTCTCTCGCTCTGCTTGGAAGAACTGTCGCTCGGAGAGGAAGTTCTGCCGCCGCAGTGACAGGCGGTGAAGAGCTCTGGTCAGGTCGTTTCCACCGGGACAGCCGGGCTGACCCATCCTCTCCTCGTCCCTGCACGCAGAGACACGGTTGATGAGGTGTCCAAACGTCTCCCTCACACAGGAGGACATCAGCGTGTGTCTTACCTCTGAGTGGACAGGAAGGGCTGTGACGTCATCACTAAAGAGCTCTGACCTGAGCCGGGGATAGGAGGCGTGGCAGAACCCGCCCGTGAGGACGAGGCGTTGATGGAGCGGACTGTTTGGAAGACTTTCTTCTGGGATATTCTGCAAGAAGAAGATGGAGAAGATCAAAAAAATGAGGTCTAGAACAAACACCGTCCATGTGTGCTGCTTCTGCTCACATCTCACCTTTGGTCCTGAAAGGCTGTTTCTTCTTCCACACTCAGCTCTCTCCTCATGGTTCCCTCGATCTCTGCTGCCAGAGAATCCTGCAAACACACACACATACGTAGTCTTTTTATTTACTTTAAGTCCAGGGTGTGTGTGTGTGTGTGTGTGTGTGTGTGTGTGTGAGATTCTCACCATGGGGTAGAGGCCGTAGGACAGGTGTCGTCTCAGTCCAGCAGAGGGAGTGTTTTTACTGCGGAGCTCTTTAATCTCCTCCTGAGACTCGTGCAGCATCTCCACACACTCCACGTTCCTCTCTGCCAGCTCGTCCAGCTGACACACACACACACACACACACACACATTTATTTTCATGTCCGTGTATTTATTAGTGAATAATCACCTGACACCATGAATCACTGTGTTCTCTTTACCACTGAATGAGCCTATGTCTTAATTGATCTGTTCCTGGTGTTTTTTTTTTTTTTTACTACTGTTGCCTAGCGACAGAGCTGCTAATGGAAGTAGTATAGATCTCTAACAGCACGTAACATAACATGTAATCAAAAGAATCAGATTCTAAGGCCACAAGCACGGCTCTATTCAGTGAAAGGAAGGAAGGAGAGAAGGAAGGAAGGGGGAGGAGCCTCTAACACATGTTTCTACAGTTGCGCAGACTGACTTATTATTATTTGGTGTGTGTTGTTGTGTGCTGGTACCTCAGCGGTGAGTTGTCTTTGAGCATCTTTAGACGCCTGCAGGTGAATCCTCAGCTCCTCTTTCTCCAAAGCCAACTACAGAGACACAACACACCACATGATGATACACTCTCTAAATGATCTGAATCACAGGTTAACACACTGCACACATACACACACTCCTCACCTCTTTGACTCTGTGCTGCAGCTCGACGATCTGTGAGAGCAGCTGAGCGATTTCCTCCTGGTGTCTGTGCAGCTCCTCGTTCTTCTGAGACAACTCGTCTGTCAGAGAAATCATCTGACTGTTGGACTCACCTGCTCACACACACACACACACACACACACGTTAAAAACAGCTCTCCACATTGATAAAGTGTTTGTGTGTGTGTGTGTGAGACTCACGCAGCTCTTTGACACAGTCGCTGACGAGCTGCTGCTCCTTCTCCTCGTACGTGATGGTGTCTCTCTTCAGTTGACAGGCCTGCAGCACCAACACACAGTCACAGTCATTTAATCATCATCTACATGAATGATTTAAGCACTGAAACTCACAAAAAAACACTTTGATTTCCAAACAGAGACATGTACAAAATATTTCTTAACACTAAGTTACTTTGACTGTGATGATTGAAAAGGATGTTGAAATGATAGATTTTGTTTTTCTTCTGCAAAAAGAATTATTCTGGCTTTTGTTTGTAACTCACTTGAACAGAATCAGTGGTGAGTTGACGAGCAGAAATAAATCGAGAGTTTACAACCGTTTTCACGCTCTAATCCTGCATCACTAATCCTGCATCACTCCCCGTTTTCCTCTTGTTCCACTCTGTAAAAACCCTCGTACCTCAGACCTCAGTGTCTGGTTCTCGTCCTCCAGCTCCTGCAGTTTGCTCTGCAGCGACTCCAGCTGGCTGAGAGCGGTGGCAGGAGTCATGGTGGCGCCGCCCCCCGGTGTTTTGCGTTGCTGCAGGGGCGTGGACACGCTGGAGTCGGTCTCGCTTTCCTCCGAGGCGCTGGCCACCATCCGCAGTAACTCGTCCTTCTTACTGAGCTCATGCTGAAGCTGATGAACCTGCAGTGAGAGGAGAGAGAGAGAGAGAGAGAGAGAGAGAGAGAGAGAGAGAGAGAGAGAGAGAGAGAGAGAGAGAGAGAGAGAGTTGTGTGAAACAGATGATTTAGTGATGTCCACTGTTTTTTCATTTAAAATAATTAGAATACTTGTTTATGTTACTTTTAAATGTACTTCACTCCAGTATCTCATGTATGACTCACTTGACTCTTTCCTTCTTTGTTTGTAAATAAGTTAAGTCAGTACTTAATTTGACTTACGACAGGTACATTTACATGGTGACAGCAGCAACAGACAGTCAAGATAAAGGTAATAAATAATATTTTCACACCTATGAATGTTTCATATATAAAAATATGGACCATTAAGACAGTATGAGCTTAATATTTACATGAAATATTGCACTTATAAACAATACTTTAATATTTAACGCATAATATTCTTAAGTTAAGTGTAATTTGTGATATAGAACATGTGAAGTGACCTGGTCGAGAGCCTGAGTGAGCTGCTCCTCCACAGCTTCGTTGCGCTCCTGTAGCAGGTGGTTCCTCTGCAGCAGCGACTGACCGATCCGAGCCGCCAGCTCCAAGTCTCTGTCCCGCTGTCCAACCAGAAGACAGGACACTCAGGGTCAAACAGACGAGCAGACACTGCTGCTGCGGCTGTGTGTGTGTGTGTGTGGACACTCTTACCTCAGCCAGAAGGTGCGACACCACTTCAATGTCATTGTACGTCTTTGTCATCTGCTCCACATGGTCAGAACTGAGGACTGTTCAGAGAACACACTTTACTTTAGGAGACACACACACACACACACACACACACACACTCTCTCTCTCTTTCTTTCTACAAAATGAAATGTTCTGACTACAAACACACACACACAAATGTTCTGACCACAAACAACAGCATCAGCAGGTACATTTACATAAATGTCCTGGCGTTGTGGTTGCTTCAGGTCAGGAGGTCATGAAGAGGGTGGAGATGAGACGATGTGATCACACATCACCGTAAACATCACTGACATGAAGTCTTCATATGTTCTGTGAGTGACTTACTCACCAACATACAGTCCTAGTGATTCATGTTGAGCTGGGGGAGGGAGCTGCATATTTCCACTCATTTTGTTTCTCATTTTAAAATGTTGACCAAATAAAATGTGGCTCCATAGCAACATGTTTTTATGACATGGCTACATTTTATAGCACAATATACATTTTTTTGAAACATTCTGTTGCAACATTCTTAGATTTTGTCACATTTTGTTTCCTGCATCTGAATGTTTTCAGAAAATGTGCACAAATAATCAAATGAAGGTAGAAACCAGAGTCTCACAATCTCATGAATTGGAATGATTTGAGTCAGGACAAGGAATTTACACATCGTCCCGTCTCACAGTCTCACACACAGACAGAGGCCGCCTACTGAGACAGTAGAAGTCTGCTCTCGTCTACATGCAACAAACATCACAGAGAGTTTCCAGGACCAAAGCCCGTCTCCAACTCTGGAGCTGAGTGAAGGAGTCGCAGAGCAGAAGAGGAGAGGAAGGAAGGAGAGATCAGTAGATAGATAGATACCTTTGGAGAGGCTCTGAGAGCCGGGGTGGGAATAAGAGGAGGACTCCAAAGAAAGGTACGCTAAAGACAAACAGAAGAGAGAGAGAAGAAGACGAGATGATCAGACAGATAAAGTAAAGTAAAGACAGAATTAAAGCAGAGAGTGGAAGCAGAAGCTGGAGTAAATCAACTCGACTTCACTGCGTCACAGAATCTACGTCGGTTAGTTCAGAGCTGCTCTTTGCACCTGTGTGGGTGTTGCTGGTACCAGACTCCGCCCACTTCCACCTGTTTGAAGAGAAGCAGCATCTCTAATGACTGCAGCATCAGTGTAGACCGAGAGCAGCGTGAACGCCTGCTGTGACCACTGATAAAAATAATAATGAATCCATCAAGTAGTTAGTTAGTTTACTTAACAACAGATGATTTTCTTTGCCTGAACTCTTTTCATTTGGTAAGTTCAACATTTATAATTAAATAAATGTACTTTGCAGCTGCTCAGATAATCACAGAGCCACAGTGACCTCACACCCCCAACAATCAGCTGTTATAAATAACCACAGGAAGGCACACACACACTTGATATCTGCAGTTACTGTGCAACACTCACACACACACTGTAGTAGTGAAAGAAGAGGCTGAACTCTGACCACAATAAACGACATATCCAGTCCAGGTTGATTGACATGACGTTGCATGAGGTACTGACACATTAAATCTATGTCAGCTTAAGTCTGTGACATCTTAAGAACATGTTCATGTCTTTATCTCACTGTTAGATGAGATAAGTTTTCCAACAGGAAAATTAAGTTTATAAACCACTCATTCTCCCACACCAAAGCCTATAGAGAAAATCGGTGTTTTTACTTCACAGCACACAGGAGTTGTTGATCCACTGCTGCCTCCATTAAGTTCAAATGTCTTATTTTGTCTCTGCAGTGTATGAAATGCTTCATTCAGATTGACCTCAGTGACACAAAGTGACCACACGAGGCAGCAGTAGACCAGCAGCTCCTGTGTCGCCGTCAGCTAAAGTCACTGATTTTCTCTATGGACTTCAGTGTGGTGTAAGAATTAATTATTACAAAAGCAAAGTTAACATACTTTAAAAGTTCTGCTTAATGTGAAAGACAAAAATTGTTAAAAGTTAAAAGTTACTTAAAGTTACTAAATATGCATTTGTGTGCGTGTGTGTGTGCGAGGACGAGCAGAGGACATGTGCATATTAACATTCCACGTCTCTGCAACGACATCAGCTGCTAATAATAGAGCGCGCTGGATTTGACGCAGCACAATTGGAAGAGGCAGAAACATGAAAGTGTAACTCAGAAACATTAGTGTTACAAAGCTTCTGTCGCCGCAGCAGGAATTTTCTAAAGACAAGTTAATGTCGGTCAAACGTGAACAGAGTGAAGACAGAATGTCTTCTTCAAATAAAAACCAGGTTGGATTGAATGAAACGACACGTGTATGACAGGAAGTGAGCGCTCCGGCTGCATTCCACAACATGTTTGAATGTCAACACACAACGGCACTGATTCACAGTCTCCCCATCTGACCTTGAAGACACTGCTGAAGCTGCGGCGTCTCACATTTCAGCGTCTCAGAGGATAAACGAGCCGGGCAGACGCCTCCACTCACCTTCCACCGCGAAAATATCATACACCGCCTCACTGTGGACGTTTGAAACTGGCATTTTCCTCCTCTCTGCTCTGCTGTCTACAGGCCATCCACTCTCACTCCTCCTCCTCCTGTCAGCCTTTGTCCCGTGACTGAGGATTTGAACTCAACTCTGACTCACTCACTCACTGACTGACTGCACCTCCCTCTCTCCTCTCCACACGCACACACGCACACACACACACACAATAACAGCCTGTGTCCACAGTAAATCCATGAGTGTGTGTGTGTGTGTGTGACATGAATCACAAACACACCATCTGCTCAGTCATGTGTCCACTCTTCACTCACAATGTCATAACATAAAGAAGACAGTCACTCACTCATGTAGCGGAAGGTCTCCTCTGCCAGCAGGGGCGAGATGGCGCTGTTGTTGGGGGCGGGGCCTTCGTCTGGAGAGCAGCTGGGCGAAACCACCCAGTCCTGACTGTCTGACAGGTACATGGAGCCGACCGAACCAGAACCCGCGGAGCTGGAGGCGTAACGTCTCCCACTGCTGCTGCCGAGACCCTCATCTGAGACATAGGACACACACGGACATTAAATACAATGAATTATTATTTTAAGCATGTGTCGATGAAACTTAAAATTATTTTTAGTTGTTAAGTGAAAACATTATATCTAATTATTTTAACTGACTTTTTCACATTAATTCAGTGATACCCATTGTAAGTTGCTTTGGACAAAAGCGTCTGCTAAATGACATGTAATGTAATGTAATGTAATGATTCCCCAGTGTGGGCCACAGCCACCTGGTGGACTGTGGAGGTACTGCAGGCAAGCATGTGAGCGATAAATGTAAACAGAAAATGGGTTGGTTTTTTTTTTTATGTTTATTTTCATCTTCAAATCAATTGTACAATATTTAGGATTGATAACAGTTGATTTTACTTCACAATTGTAAGTCAAAGTAATTTTAAATTATGGCTGACATACATTACTAAACATTACTTCCCATCTTTATGCTAAGCTAAGCTAAGCGACTGATACAACCGTTCTTGTTCTTCCTTTTAAAATGTAGCACGCACCCACAATGCAACCTGGCAGCTGACATTTGAGTGTGAAATATGGCTGTGTTATGCTAGAGGAGACAGTGTGTCTGCTGTTGAATACATGCCAGTAGTGTTGTTGTTTATGTTTGCACTGTTTGTGTTTGTTTATTGATGCATTTCTCCTGAAATAGTAAAGTTACGGAAAACAAAGCAACATCATTTTTATAATTTAGTGACATGGTGAGCAGTTATCGTCTGCTATGTTTACACATTCTGACAGAAGACAGAAACACGTACATTCACCCTGTGATGTGTTACTGTGTTGTAAAATGTAAGACAAAGAGAGTGGGTTCCACTCCACAGGTCTGGTCACTGCACCTCTGTTTTAACACCACGCCCACGAAACTCACCCCTTTCACCTTCATCACATTAGCTCCTTCTGGAGACACAAAAATAAAACAACTTTTTTTTTTTAAAAAAAAGGTAAGCAACCGTGACCCAAATAAATCACAATATTAATCAAGAGCAAACTTGTTCCTAATGCAGTGACTAAATGAACTCTAAGAGACGTTTGGTAAATTACACTTCATTTGATGCATGTTACTTTAAACATATACACAAATCTTCACTAAAAGGGTGGGAAAACAAACCCACAGTTTGGTCATGAGAGAACCGCTGCGCTAGAAAACAATGTAGATGAGAATTGAAAAATGTCCTTCCACTTGAACTGGAACAGACAGAGACTAAGTGTACATCGCAGACACAACAAAAACAAACGTTTGTACCTGTCTCCGTGCTCGACTCCTTCTTCTCCACCGCCCGCGGCTTGACTTCAAACATGTCCTCGCAGTGGGAGGAGCTTCTCCTCTCACAACCACACAGTTGGACGGTTAGATGGCAGCTGCTATGGTCCTGACATCATGTCGTGTTCCTGCACTGATGTGTGGTGACCACACACGCACTCACACATACACACGCCTTTTACCTGCAAAAAAAGCAGAGCAGATATTAGAAATATTCTGTATTTCTAATTATCTCAGAGTGGTGATCATGGTGACCCACTGCTCTGCTCCAACACCCCTGAATCAAATGATCCACTTGACATCGACCTCTGTAAAAATCTGTTAATGTCCTGATAACAATGCATTTATTTGAGTCAGGTGTGTTAGAGCAGAACCAGGATTAAGAAACCCTGCTGTAATCTGTTCACTTCCTGGTTAATCATTGGTTAATTATGTTGTTATTGAATTGTAAACAGTTTTCTCCTTCCCTCTGAGTGAGTGACATATAAACTACATATCAACCTACTGATGGACACTTATTCATTATTAATCTAAATTTCTGTACATCAGTCGAATCGTAAAAATCTCAAGAAGCTTTCTGGAGTCTGGTGCTTTTCTTTTTCCATTTTCTTTCAATGTGACACTTCACTGTACACGTTTTCAGAGGAATGTCACAGAGGCCGCCCACTTCCTGTAGCTTGTCTCCATGGAGACCGTTCCAGAATGAGACAGGATGTTCTGTCTGTTCGAGAAGTGGAAACATTATTATTGACCTTGTGCTGTATCACACCGTGATGCACTGATTCCAAGAGGGTCCGGGGGGTCCAAGAAGAGTTTCCAGATCAATAATGAGTGGAATATATCATGAATAATTAATGACTTTTCATTCTGTAACCTGAAATAGTACAACTATTACTTTCTATGTGAACAACTGTTCCAAAGGGGAAAAGTAAAAGCGGTCCTGGTGAGGATTGAAGATTTTTTTAGGTTTAAGAAACACTGATCAGACATTATTGAAACATTTTATGAACCAAACAACAAACCCAATAATCCAGAAAATATTTACACTTTGACTTCCCATAATGCATCCTGCTCTGCCTGCCTGATATACATCCACATCTGTCCTCTCTGGCGTGTTACACACACTCTGTGGGCTTTAAAATAAATAATCTGTGTTGTTATTCAACAAGGTCGTTTGTAAACATGTCTGTGCTAAGACAAAATACCTTGAACAACATTCAGCCTCTGCTTACATCACAGCGAAACTGAAGCTGGAGATTAATGGATGATCATGATGATGATGCTGCTCCACCTTCCTCGTTTACCATTAACAACATCATTCACATTAGACATCAGCGCAAGTCTATACACAAAAATAATCACATGTGTTATTTAAAGGTGCACAAATTCTGCATCCATATATCTGTCACATAAATGCTGCTTATTTTCCTTGTGACTAATCTTGTCCACATGTCGTGACTCATCTCATCTGAGTCACAGACAGAGTCACAGTCGGGAATCGTCCTGACTGTGGTATGGTACCTGAGGACAGCTACCATTTTAGAAACTGTGTCTGAAACATAAACAGACACCATCGGGACACATTTACTGACTAACTAACTGTTTCATTCTTTCATTATATTACATTAATCAGCAGATTATAGCATCAGTTTTCATATTGACCAATTAAAAAATAACATCTTTAATCAAACTGTAAAGCTATAGTAGATTATAAAGAGGGGTAAAAATCTAAATGTTGACATTTGTCATGCTGGATTTACACCTCCTGTTGACTACTTCCTCGAATAAAAACATTTATTTGTAAAAATCAAATTCTTCTTGTGTGGTCAGTTTCCCTATTCGGCTAATATTTATATTACATGATGGATTTATATTATATATAATATATAGATACAAAGCGTATTATATATTCAGTAGATTTCAGATTATGTATGCAATACTATACATGTGTGCAACTATAATTTAAAATCGTACTTCTTACGTCATTATATTACTTTCAGTCTAATACACTGTGATATAACACAACACAATATTTAAAAAAAACGTGCGCTAGCCGTGTATCCAACATTTGCCTAAAGGTGCAAGTGAGAAGCTAAGCTAGCTAACAATGTATAAACGATATAAACGAACTCTTTCATTATTTTATGAAATATAATTTGGATGAGTTGTGTTTTTGTGTCATGATAAGCGTTAAAGCTTTTACGGGGGAGGAGGGGAAGGAGGAGGAGGAGGAGGATGACAGCTTCTCTGCTTCCGTTAGCATCTAAAGTGTTAGCCTCGCTGACGCGACGACCAACGCAGCTGTTGAAAACAATACAGGTGATATATAATCGAAAATCTTACCCTATATCGATATATATCCACAGCATGAGGAGAACATGCGGAGACTAGTGTCCAGCAGCAGGCCTGGACAAGACGGAACCCCGAGTGTGACAAAAGCCTGTGGCATTACGGAAGCGCCCCTGCGTAAAGGAAGTGACACCATAACACAAGAAAATAAGACAACTTAGATGAGATGTGCAACGTGCGCAAAACAAGACAGCGAACACTTGAAAGAATTGTAAATCAATTATCGCTTATTTTTATTATTGCCAAACGGTATATCAAAGTGTTTTCACAGGATGATTTTTTCTTCCAAATGCTTTACTGAGCCTTGTATCAAATACAATTAGCAGTGACAAAATCTTGGCATATAACAATGACTAAATTCAAAATCATGTTGTTTTCACAGGAAGTACTCAAAAGCCGAAGTCAATGGCTCTTACTTTGAAAGCCCAGGTTGAAAGGAAGTGGTTCGATAGAAAGTCCAGTTAAATAGAAAAGGATATTTGATTGAAGCTACACAGTATAGGAGCAAACGATCGTTTACACTACTATAACCAAACATAAAACGTTGTAATTTACTACTAAATGAAATATATCATAAAAATATGTATTTGTCTGATAAGAATAACTAATAAAACAAAATGTAAAAACAAAACGCGTATTGTTCCTATAAAAAATAAAAAAGTAGATGTAACGTAATTATTTTATTTTTAAAAAAATACCGTGAATTGTTTAAACAGGAAGTGGTCATACTTCGCACATGCGCAGTACAAATCGGGTAGTGACAGCAGCCCCGCTTCCCCCCGATGCTAACGGCGTCGGGCTTAGCTGCTGCGGGAGCGTCATGGCGGTGCACCGGGGACCCTCCAACAAATGGCTCTTCTCCCGGGAGCAGCTAGACAACACGCCGTCCCGACGCTGCGGGATTGAGGCGGACAAAGAGCTGTCGTACCGCCAGCAGGCCGCCAACCTCATCCAGGACATGGGCCAGAGACTCAACGTGTATCCTTTATGAAACGAGGAGGAGGCTAGCTGCGGTTAGCGTTAGCTCACAATAGCGGCTCTCGATACACTTAGTTTTTTGTACTCTTTAAACATATCGATGGTTGTGTTTGTTATATGAAGCGCTCGCACATACACCGAGAAACACACACACATGCACTCGATCTGTTCTCATAGCGTATTTATTAGCCGTTAGCTGCGCTGGGGCCTGCTAGCTGCGGTTAGCTGAGCCGTTGTTTTGTCTATTGTTAGCTTTCATCAAAGTCTAACGACACCGGCGATCGGAGATAACCCATACCGGCGTCACGATTCAATTTAAAGTCATTACTCCACTTTATGTCGATTATTGCACTGTTCGATCAAACATTAGTGACCGATGTTTCGCTGGTAGTTATTTAACAGGACACACGTTTTGCTATCTAACGCCATGCTAATTCACCAAGCTTTTCTCGTAGCTCTTTGTCATTTAATCTTATTGTATAATAAACACCACTAAAACATTAGCACCACTAATATAATACACGTTAAAACCTAACAGACAGTAGTCGAGCAAAACTCTTGTATGCGTACAATACATCATTTACAATATAATATACAGAGTCGTAAATGGGCTACTGTTAAAAGCAAGAAATGATGGCACAAAAACATTACATCATGATATAAATGGTTTAAATTTGAGTCAAAGCCAGTATAACTGTTGAGAAGAATATAACACTATGCTATAATGTCGATTCTGCTTTGTTCATGTAGATGAATTATGCCACACGTACAAGGAGAAGATGACAAAAACATCAGAGAACCAGAAGCGATTTTTGTTAAAAAATAGTCTTAAACGAATGTATAGACATGATAGTGTCTATATAGTGTTTAAGCCAAAATGAGTTCTGGTCTTCTCTGATAAGAAACGATCTGTGTTGGCTCTATAAATAGCCATGTTACACACCTACATTACAGTATACAATACTGCAGTGGTTCTCAAACATTTTATACCAACTACCACCTGAGAAAATATTGATCTCTCTCTGTTTGAGAACCATGGCAATACATTATTTTGCCAATGTTAGACACTTGTTTACAACAGCATTTTAAGGGGAGTTTTGTGGCTCATAAGGTGATGAATTTCAACTTTTTAATATCAGAATAATCAATTTTATTCATGACGCTGTTGGCAATCGATAGTAATTCTCATTTTGAGTAATTACCTGAATATTACCACATTGTTACTGTACTGAAATATAAAGTGCTACCAGAGTAATGACTTGGACTGTAAAATGCCAGAAAATATTGATCAGTGTTTCTCAAATGTCTTGTTTTTTTCCACAAACCAAAACGATTCCGTTTTAATGATTTCTTCGTCACATGAAGCATAGAAACAAGAAAATGAAAAAACTGAAAATATTCAGTGGAAAAACCACAGAAACACTCAAACTGATTTAATCGACGATCAAAATGGCAAATGATTCAGAATGAAGTGATGGAATTGAACAATTTAAGGTTTGTTAAAATAAATTCAGTCTTAAGTGTCCACAGGTGTGGAATTTTAAATTTAAAAACATTGCAATAAACTGATGATGGTGGAGATAGTATTTATGAATGAATTGCTCTGTAGCTAGATAGATAATGTTCACATGTTCCCTCCTAATGATTTTACTGCTCATATTTAGAATTCAGAACATCATGTGTTTGTGGACAAACACATGATGTTCTGAATTCTAAATACGTTGAGCGAGGCGTGCTGATCAGACACGAGTGCTGCTTTGATTGTTTTGTTTTCAGCCTTAACTGTGACCTCAGCTCTCAACTCATCATCAACACTGCTATAGTTTATATGCACAGGTTTTATATGATCCACTCCTTCAGCAAATTCCATAGGAATGTAAGTAGCACGGCAGCATTCTGAGACTCGCTGTGTTATTACTGGTGGAGACAGTGGTTGTGAGAGTTTGTTTTTGTTCTCAGGTCATTTCACAGACCACGCTGTTCCTGGCAGCTAAAGTTGAAGAGCAACCCAGGAAGCTGGAGCACGTCATTAAAATCGCCCACGCCTGCATTAACCCGCAAGATCCCGCGCTCGACACCAAGAGCAATGTGAGTGAGGAAAAGACGAGGACACGGCTATTTATACCAGCGTTAGGGTGTTTTTACTTAAGCAGAGAGACAGGGAGAAAAATATGCATTGTAACTGGTCATTTTGAGCTGTTTGAAGCAAATGTGAAACTGTGTCTTTTTTCCCCAGACATTCCTGCAGCTGTCACAGGAGCTGGTAGCACTGGAAACCATCGTGCTCCAAACACTGGGTGAATATACTGTTTTATCTTTGTGAAAAATACTCACAATCAACTGATTATGATAAATTATTATCAGGATAAATTGTATGTGTGAGTGATGTGATTGTGCTGCAGAAAACATTGTGATTATATGGAGTGTGAATGTGAGCGCAGGTGGTTTGATCTCTGTCCTCTGTGTTGATTTCAGGTTTTGAAATAACAATTGATCATCCTCACACTGATGTTGTGAAATGTTCCCAGCTAGTGCGAGGTACGACAAGCTATTTCTTTTTTTATTCTAAAGCACATTTTAGACGTTAATATTATTTTTTTTACCACATTTCTGATCATTGGAATCAAGCTTTTCATCTCTAAATTGTTAGGAACTGACACTGACTAAAGGGATGGTTCAGGTTTTTGGATTTACAAATACATCACATTTAGTCAGAATAATTAAAAAACGTCATTGATAGTAAAATCTATACCAGCTTAAGTCTATGATAACTTAATATGTTCACGTCTGTAGCTCGCTGTAGCTCGCTTTATCTCACTCTCCCACACCAAAACCCACAGAGAAAATCAGTGATTTTAGCTGGCGGGGACACAGGAGCTGCTGGTCTACTGCTGCCTCGTGTGGTCACTTTATATCACTGTTTGAAATCCTTTGTTCAGATTTAAAATGCTGAAGTGACAAAATAAGACATTTAAACTTAGTGATGGAGGCAGCAGTGGATCAACATCTCCTGTGTCACTGCTGTGTTAAAATCACTGATTTTCTCTATGGGCTTTGGTGTGGGAGAGTGAGTGTTTACAAACATCTGTCTAACAGTGAGATAAAGACGCGAACGTGTTCTTGAGACGTCGTAGACTCCCTGACGGCCATGTTTTGTGTCTCACCACATTCAACAACACTTCAAAAACTTTAACTATCCCTTTTTTAAAATGTACATGAATGTGACTTCAATTGCCACTAAAACCAATTTTTTTACTTCTTTCTGCAGCAAGCAAGGATTTGGCACAGACTTCCTATTTCATGGCTACCAACAGGTTATTATCCTGTTCCCATTCCTGCACTGTAATGGCACACTATAGCTTCCTGTCCTGCAGGGTCACCCTTCCTGTGTCCAACGCCCTGTTTGCACCCGGGTCCTGGGAACCCCCTCCCTCTGTGTGTGTGTGTGTGTGTGTGCGGCGCGCGTGTTTGTGTGCGTGTGTGTGTGTGCGTGTGTGTGTGTGTGTGTGTGGTGGGGGGGGTGGCAGTACCGGCCCGGCTGCAGTGTGCGGTGTATTGTACAAGGGCTCAGTGTTGGCACACAGAGGGAGTGTAGTGGTGCTGTCTACCTCTCACGGTTGTTTGGTACGGAGTGCATATGTCTAAAAACACTCAAATGGTAGCCTGAATATAGATTGCCACTAAAGATTCTTAAACTTATAGAGCTTTTTGGTAAGTATAGTTTTACAGTTCTTTTATAAAAAATTACATTTTTGCACTCCCCACACCCCAGAAGATCTAACAGTGACTCAGCAAACTGAGAATGAATTTAGTGGAGGATTTTCTTTTTAAATGAATATTTCATTAACACTTTGTCGTTTATAGCATTTTTTTTCTAAAGCTACCGTGAATTTAGGCAAAAACAAAACTCCTACAAAACCTCCAGACCAGGCCACGCCACACAAATGTACCTGTTTAGCTTTGAGGCTGATGACTGTACTTGAATTAGAGAAAACGGTGTAGTAAACGTAAACGTGAAGAGTTAAAAGGTTGTTTTGTCTGTGCTGTGTTTTCTTGTCTCCTGCAGTTTGCACCTCACCACCTTCTGCCTGCAGTACAGACCCACAGTGGTGGCGTGTGTCTGCATCCATCTGGCCTGTAAGTGGTCCAACTGGGAGATTCCTGTGTCCACAGATGGCAAACACTGGTGGGAGTACGTGGACGGCACGGTGACGCTGCAGCTGCTGGACGGTGAGAGAATCCTGAGCTGTAAAAAAGACAAAAGCATGCATCATATCGTCTGACACATTATCAACATTGATCTTACTGCATGTATCATGGCTGCCAGCGAGGAAAAACTGTTTATAGCCACATTACGAAAGACTCACCGAATAAAATCTATGCCGGATTAAGTCTATGATGTCTTAAGAACATGTTTCACGTCTTCATCTCATTACATGTCATTTTACCTCATCTCACCGTTAGACAGACTTTTCCAACAGGAAACTGAAGTTTGTAAACCACTCACTCTTCCACATCAAACCTCATAGAGAAAATCAGTGATTTTAGGTCACAGGGACCCAGGAGCTGCTGGGCTACTGCTGCCTCGTGTGGTCACTTTGTGTCACTAAATGCTGAATTCACAAAGTAACACATTTAAACTTGCTGATTGAGGCAGCAGTGGATCATGATGTTAAAATCACTGGTTTTCTCTGAGGTTTGGTGTGGGAGAGTGAGTGGTTAATAAAGCAACAAATCACCAGTCACAAAAGGTTGTTTAATGTTGAGGTAAAGCGACAAACATATTCTGAGGATGTCACACTCATTTTCAAACATCACACACACACACACGCACGCACGCACGGGCTTCAGATTGTTATTGCTGCTTCAAATATGCAGCACATTAATTACACTGACATTTAGTGGTGAAAGCATGTCAGTCTAATGAATGAGCCGATTGTTTCTAAGCAGCAATGAAGACCGCACTTTAAAAACCTGAATTAACATTTAAATGATATCATGGATAATAAAAATGAATGGATCTCACCTAACACGAGTGATGTGGCTGTTCTCAGAGCTCACGCACGAGTTTCTTCAGATCCTGGAGAAGACGCCCAGCAGACTGAAGAGGATAAGAAACTGGAGGGTATGTCATCCACACGGGTCACATGTCCACTCACGTTGACCTTTGATTGGTTGAGTCATGGAGTATTTTGTGTTTCAGGCGATTCAAGCAGCAAAGAAGCCAAAGACGGACGGCTCGGGCGTGGACAGTGCCTACCAGGGAACGTCTTTAGACGGCCTGCCCGGTGTCGCCAACTCTTTCTTCCCCTCATCAGACTCTTCGGACATGCCCTTACTGAATCACATCGCCGCCTCGTACGCCTCCTACCAGCCGCTCGGTGACCCGTTCTCCCAGCCTCCTCACTCAGACTTCACTGTGGTCAAACACGAACACAAAGCTGCGGGCGGCGGCGGCGGCTCTGGTAGCAAACAGCAGCAGCAGCTCGGCGCCAAAGTCTCGCACAAAGTCTTGACTTTGGAAAAGTACAGGGAGAAACACGCGGTGGACGTGGCTTTGCAGAACGGTGTGAAGGAGGAGCCCGGCGCCGACATGTACACGCCTCCTCCCACTGTCTCCACGCACCACCACAAGAAACGCTCGCAGCTGCAGCAGGGCGACGGCAGGAGAGAGAAGTCCAGCTCCAAAAAGTCTCGCCTGCCTCCTTCCCTCGCCGAGAACGGCTCCGCCACGAGCGAGGAGCTCAAGATGAGAATCAAAGTGTCGTCGGATCGACGCGGCGGTTCTGAACAGGGCGGCAAGGACAAGCACAAAGAGCACGGCGGCCACCGCCACGCGAAACACGGACACTCGTATTCCCTGAGCGGGAACAGCAGAGCGACGATAGACGGCACCGCCCTGTCCATACGAGCTCCTGCCGGCCTCTGTGCGGACGGCGGCTCGTCCGGCTCGTCCCGCAAGAGGCCGCACTCTGACGCCAACAACCATCACCACCACCACCACCACCACCCGACCAAGAGCAGCAGGAGCTCCAAAGGAAGTCACTATCCCTCAGAGGGAGGCCCGAGGATGATGGAGCACCACGGCCACGACGGAACCAACGGCGCGCTGACGGCCAACGGCCAACACACGGACTACAAAGACACTTTCGACATGCTGGACTCTTTACTAAGTGCCCAAGGAATGAGCTTGTAACCTCGGAGTCGCAGCGTGCGTCGAGAATAAAAAGGTATTATCATGTTCAATAGAATTTTAAAAAAGGAAGAGGAAAAAAAAGATTTTATTTGTCTTAAGTTATCTGAATGATGTGTCGCCCCCCCACACCATCCCCCCTGCCCGCCCGCCCGCCCGCCCGCCACCGTGTCCACACACTGATCGCCAACAATTCTCCTGGAATGCAACGCGCGCGGGGTCGTTCGCTACTAGCTTGCAAACAAAAAGGAACCATGAGGTGTTTCAAAGAGGGCGGCTGGAGTTTTAAAAACATTTTAACGCGAGCGAATGATTTTTTTTTTTAAACGTGCATGTTTTCGGTCACAAAAGGGACGACATGGCTAGTGTTCGCAGCTGCTGTGACAGTTTACAGTTATTATATTATTATTATTATTATTTTGTATGTTAAGACATTATGTTCCACTAAGAATCTCAGGTCTTGAACTTTTTTGATATGAGAACGAATCTTCCTCTGTTTGGGTTTGTGTCTGTGGAGACGCAGCGAGCGTTTGTCTGCACCAGAAAAACACGGTCTGCTTATTTTTCAAAAACAAGAGAAACTGAAATGTGAGATTCCATTTGCTGTCTTATTCGCTGTCTTTATTGGGAGAACTGCACCTGAACTCGCGGTGCGGACTCATTATCGAGCTACAGACGGAGTTTACGTTACATCTGCTGTGAAAGTGCATTTCAAATTGTTTTTAAAACAAAAAAAAAAAAGGCTAAAAATGCAAAAGGGCCTCGTGATTGTACCTCGTCAATCGCTCTTCAAATATACTACATGTGATAAGAAACTATGAAATGAAACCATGTAAATAAGGAGAATGACTGTTCCTGCGTTCAGTGTCATGAGATCTAAAGCAGACTGTACTCATCAACATATCCTGGATGTGTGTGTGTGTACTGGGAGCCCAAATAAAGGTGTAAACGTGATTTTTACACACCTCCAGTGTCTCGTTTGAATCTCAATCACCACTGTTGTTTGTGTTGTATGAGGACAGACTCACGGTATTATTGACCTGTGTTTTCTTTAGATTGTGACGTATGCTTCTGTCTTGGTTTGGGTTCAACTGTGAGATTTTAAAGAAACCGATAATACTAATGTTCCAAAGATGTTGAAATTAGAGCTGCAACTAACGAGTATTTTCACAGTGTAGTCATCGTTTGGTCCATAACATGTTGATCAGTGTCAAACATGGAAATGATGTTCTCCACTGTCTTGTTTCTGTCCACAAACCAAAAGGGTTCCGTTTTTTCAGAAGCTGAAAAATCACTCTTTCTTTAGAAAACACTCAAACCGAATAATGGATTATCAAAACAGCTGACGATTCATTTAGTGATCGATTAATGGTTTCAGCCCTATGTTACAAAATATTTGTTGGTGCATTAACAGAGAAATGAGGCTGCATTAAGGTCACAAAATTAAAAAGTCGTTAGCATCGTACCTGGTTCTTTTTTTAGTACGTGCTCTGGTGAGGTTCCAAGTGCGGACAGTGAGTGGATACTATGCGTGACGTGGTCAGACTCAGACTGCCGTCACAGGAATCAAACCGATCTGTGCCTAACTGTGGATCAGTTACAAAGACTTAACTATCCTAAAAACATGGGTCAATCTCCAACAACTACCAGGGAAATCTAGTCTAAAATCTCAATATATAACAGAGGAGTTATACCACAGAGTCATGCAGCCGCGCAGTGATGACTCCGCCCACGTCGAGGAAAACCAACCTGTGCCGAGTCGAGGTGAAGCTGGGACCACAGTGGAGAAGGGCCAGTTAGCTTGTGTTAAAATGATGAAACGTTATGGTAGAAAGTGACGCTTACAGTTGAGCTGTTTAAACTGAATTTAAAAATAAAAAACAGATAAATAACTCCTTGTTTGTTGCATGAAAAGAGCAGCTGAAGCTCTCATAGACCTTTATATTCTGTCTGTTTCCACACGTCCTTTACAAAAACGTCAGTATATTCTGAAGAGAGACACTTTTTCATGCGTGTTCTTCACTGAACTTAATGCAGACAAAGGAAATTCTGGTCTAAATGAAGCACAGATTGGTTGTTTTGCTGCGTGTGTGAACTGATGGTTTCACACTAATAACCAGCGATGATCACATTAAGGAGCTCTAATAGACTTTGTTGGAATGGTAACGTTAATGGAATTAAACAGAGACATTGAGACGAGTGTAGTCCTGGTTCTTTAGTGGCATCTTTGTCTCCGCTCCTCCTAAAGAAAAGAGCCCCAGAGACGCTTTGACAGTGAAACCTGCCACCAGAACCTCCGGGGGATTTCAAGGTCCATCTCTGGATGCTGAACATAAATCCAGTTCCTGATAATGAAGTGGCCCCCTCAGAGCAGACGCAGCGCTTTCACAAACAATTACTTTCTAATTTTAGCCCAGAAGACAATGGGGACGTCAGTGAACACTCAACCATCTGGACTTTCTCTCGCGCTGGTGTGGGAGTGTGAGGATTTATTTTCAGCTCAAGAACAACAAGAGACCAAGACTGGATCTCATCTGAAACCAGATCCCAACAAATCCCTGAATCAAACAGATTACAGACCACACACATGGAGCCGAGGGGAGACAAGACCACATCAACAAGACCAGGACTGACATCAAGAACCAGAGAGAAGTCCAGAGTCTGAGACCAGAGAGAAGTACAGAGTCTGAGACCAAGACCAGAGAGAAGTACAGAGTCTGAGACCAAGACCAGAGAGAAGTACAGAGTCTGAGACCAAGACCAGAGAGAAGTCCAGAGTCTGACATCAAGAACCAGAGAGAAGCCTTGTTGTCTGCTGACATGCTGATAACTGTTTGTTGCTCAATAAAACTTAATAAACTGTTTAACTCATGTGAGGAAATCTGGATAAAGTTCAGACACAAAAACCATCTTTCTCATCATGACACAACCACAGCTGTCACACTGCATCACCACCACTAGATGGCAGTATTACATTTGTCCTTGAGCAGCAGCAGAGGACAGGAGAGGAGAGGAGAGTATCATTGTCTCTGTTTGTACAGGAATTCTTCACAAGAGCAAACAAGAAGACGCAGTAGCAGTAGCAGTAGCAGCAGCAGCAGCAGCAGCAGCAGCAGAAGAAGCAGCAGCAGAAGAAGCAGCAGAAGCAACAATGCCGAGAATGACCTTGAAGAGAGGACAAAGCTGTCCATGACCAGGACTCTGGACATGATCCATGTAATGACCAGCCTGAGGAAACCATGAGACGTTTGTGTAGAAATGTTGGAGGCCAGAGCAGAGTGTGTGTGTGTGTGTGTGTGTGTGTGTGTGTGTGAATGCAAATGACGCCCTCGACACTGTGCAGGAAAAGTGGCATAATTATAAGCCATTGAAAGTCCATTGTCATTCCTGTCTGAGAGGTCTCTCTTGAAAAATCAGGAGCTGATGGAAAAGCCTCCAAGTACCTGAGATGGAGCCGCGGGGCGAGAGTGACTGCGCTGCTCTGCCATTACAACACGGCACTGCAATTATACCCAATGATTGGCAGCAGCATATATTAGCCTCTGTCCTCGTGCTGAGGTTTACCTTCTGTGTGGAAGCAGCTGCTGAGGTGTGTGCTTTTTTTTTCCCTGAACATCCCCGGCCTCTGCAATGAGTGCGTTTACTGGCCTGGTTTATTTCTGCAAACACGTCCCCTGGTGTCCAGAACACCAGAGACTGGTGCACAGCAGCACCAGCTGTCCACTGAACACACACACACACACACACACACACACACACAGAGATGATGTGAAATGTCGTCCTCCCTGCTCGCGTCTCGTCCCTGGTCATCAATATTTCACCAGCTCCAACATTTGAACTAATTATGGTTTCACCAATGGCCTGTTTGAGCGAGGTCCTGTCACATGAAAGCTGTCAGGAGGAGGAGGAGGAGGAGGAGGAGGAGGCTGACACCCTTAAAATGAATGGAGAGCTCCTCCAGTCACACACACACACACACACACACACAGATACAGATCATCCTGAGCATAATAACAGTGATTGTGTTGTTACACAATATTACAGTGTAATGTTTGTAAATCTGAATTTCCTACATTTGTAATCAACTCCATAAAATAAATTCACCGGGATTAATTTAATCTGGACGTGTTTCATGGTCACGTGTGATCATATCACACAGTCCCAGGCACACGCACACACACACACACACACACACACAGTCACTTACAGAGACACAGAGACACACTCTCAGGTTTTAATTATCTGCTGCTCAAGTCTTTTCCTTTTTAAATTCTCTGAAGAGCCATGATAACAGAGGAGAGCTGGAGACTCCTCTTCTTCTTCTTCTCTTCTTCTTCTCCTCTGCTTTGTTACATAAGCCCCACACACACACACACACACAATAACTGTCACCATTAATAATAATATCAATAATAATAATAATAATAAAGATGTCACTGCTGGTGTTGAAACTAAATGTGTCCCAACAGGTTATGTCTTTATGTCGGTGTAAATAAAGACAGCTGCTCAAACATGTGCATGCCCCGCCCCCTGGTGGCTGGACGCCATATTGCTCATAAGCCCCACATTCCCCATTTTTAGTAGTCATTCATGTCTGTGCATCACTTTGGGTTTTAGAAGAAAAAGGGCTGGCATGTGTGCTCCTGATTGGTCAGTGGTGTGTGGGCGTGGCCTTGATATCGTAGCTCCACGTATATAAAGTCACTGATCATCTTCGTATAAAGTCACTGATCGTCTTCGTATAAAGTAATTGATCGTCTTCATATAAAGTAATTGATCGTCTTCGTATAAAGTCACTGATCGTCTTTGTATAAAAGTATTGATCGTCTTCGTATAAAGTCAGTCGTGATAAAATCTTCGTATAAAGTCGCCGTATAAAGTAATTGTCGTATAAAGTCACTAAAGATAGTCTTGATATAAATCACTGATCGTCTTCGTATAAAGTAATTGATAGATGATATATAAAGTCACTGATGATCTTCATATAAAGTCACTGATCTCTTCATATAAAATCACTGATCTTTCATATAAAGTCACTGATCGTCTACATATAAAATCACTGATCGTCTTCATATAAAGTCACGTCTCATATAAAATCACTGATCGTCTTCTAAAGTCACTGTATAAAGTCACTGATCGTCTTATAAAGTCACTGATGTCAAGTATAAAGTAATTGATAGCCTGGTCTTCATATAAAGTCATAGTCTACATATAAAATCACTGATCGTCTTCATATAAAATCACTGATCGTCTTCATATAAAGTCACTGATCGTCTACATATAAAATCACTGATGATCTTCGTATAAAAGTCACTGATCGTCTACATATAAAATCACTGATCGTCTTCATATAAAGTCACTGATCGTCTTCGTATAAAGTCACTGAGTCGTCTACATATAAAATCACTGATCGTTTCATATAAAGTCTGATCGATTGTATAAAGTAATTGATAGTATAAAATCACTGATCGTCTTCATATAAAGTCACTTCTACATATAAAATCACTGATTCATTCACTGATCGTCTTCATATAAAGTCACTGATCGTCTTTATTATGGAACAAACCATCATGGATTATGTGGCTGAGCGGGGGTGTGAGGAGGAGGAGGAGGTTATTTAGGAAGCTGAATTGCAGAGGTAGGTGTTGAGGCTTTTCCAGAGTGGATGTGGGCTGACAGAGCACAGAAATGTGTTTTTATTTATTTTTATTTGACTTCCTCTCTGTGTGCTCGCTGCAGCAGCAGCAGCAGCAGCAGCTTTCTAACTTGTTTGTTTATGATATTTTTAAATGTTTGTCTTCATATACTTTATCGGACACTGCATTTATCTACACACACACACACACACGTTTTAATCTTCCTCATACATCTCTATAAACCACTTCCTCCCCACAGAAGTGATTAAAGTCTCACAGCTTAATGAGCCACAAACATGATGTAGCGTCGTCGCACAAGAAAACTCACTGCAGGACATGAGGGTCCTTTTAAAAAAACTCTATTCTATTTATGATATACTGTATTTGAGGAAGAATGTTAATAACAAATATTTTTTGAGGTAAAAGTGAGGACAGAGGTGTTTTTTTTGTAGCTATTTTCAGAAAAAATATTAACATGACTGTTATTATGGGCTGATTAGTCGAGCTGAAAATGAGCGACAGCTGTCAAACAAACTGCGTTTCCACGTCTAAACTTAAAAAACAAACCACCCAACAGGAAGCTGACAATTTTGAATTAGCCGCCGTTTTGCCACAAAACAGGAAGTGGCTCATAACGCTGCCGACGTACATTCACCGATCTGCTTGAAACAAGAGAGGGGGGAGTGGCTCAGTGGTTAAGACCAGTACCCTATGTGCTGGCAGCACGGTGGTGCTGTGATTGCACAGCCTCGATGGGATGTTTAAAAAGTTCAGAGTACTTTCTGAGGTTCCTACACCTTGTGTCTGATGACAAAATGCATCACACCTCCGCCATCCGACTGTTCTCTAAAGCACACCGACATTAAACTGGGACATCACGTGTTCACCGTCGGCCTAAATAAAAAGATGGATTGGACTTAAATATCCAGTGAGCGCTGGCACCGGCGTCTGTATCTCTTGGACGCTCATGAAAAGCACGCGCAGGTACATGTGAACACCTCTCCTCTCGCCGCGGCTGCAAACCTGCCTACGACCACATAATTAAATAGATTTATATCATCACATAGAATAATTCTGTGTGGGCTGAAGGAGGATGTTGCCAGAGCCAACTCTCTCTCTCTTTCTCTCTCTCTTTCTCTCTCCTCCCCCCTGTTTTCACCAACCCACGCACACAGTAATTGAGAAACTGGCAGAAGTGAATATACAAAAAAATGAAATAAAAGTGGCGTGGGCGTGAAGATGTCCACGGCTGAGCGTCCAAATGTGGCCCACTCAAAACAACCAGCACTTATCAATACATTGATCCAAAGTTTCTCTCTCTCTTTTATTTTTAGCAGGGTGATCTTTGCTTTATTTATTTCTTTATTATTGTATAACCATATGATGAATGGTTACAGTAAACGCTCAGAGGAACCCGCGTCATTGCCTTTTTCTGACGGCGTTCATTTAAATATTAAATATAGTTTAAATGAAAGCGTCTCAGAAAAGGTCACCGCTTCATGGACTGACTTTAAGGACAAACTTTCAAACTAACACTTCCCTTTCAAGTTGGCATCTGAGAGCTGATTCAAAAACTTTTTTTTCTTTCTTTATTTAATTTTGCTTTATAATTACGACGACAGGGCGATAATCATCTCGTGGCACAAATCCCGGATCTGGAGCGTCACCAAGAATGGATCCATTGTTGCCGCGTCCAGAGCCAATCTGCCCGCTGAAAGATGTTCACTCACAAATGAAAACATGAAGCGTTCACACCAAATGTCTCAGCTCCACATGAAGCAATCCGGCGAAGATCATGTGACAGGAAGTCGATTCTCTCTCTCTTTCTCATCGCTGCTTTCTTGCCGTCAAACCAACATGATTGTGACCAGATATCTGTTGCTTCCCACCTCACGTCGTCCGTTTAAATCACACACACACACACACACACACACATCGCAGGTGTTTCGCAGACGTCTACGGCTGCTGACGCTCAGACAGGAGACTCTAAAACACAGAGGTTTATAATTTGTTCACTGCTTCTCCTAAAGCTCCAGTTTCAATGACTTTATGAACAACGTGCACGCCAACACGTCTCAAAGTTGATCATTTTTTGAGAAATAAAATGTGCCAAAATGGAACTCTGAAGTTGAAATCCCCCAAAAACACTGATCGCTTTCATCTCCAAAATGCTGTCGCTGCTGCAGCTGCCTTTGCCAGGTGGGCGAGGAGTCGCGGGACAATGAGACGACGAGGGAAAAGCCTCCATTTTGTTTCCTTTCGCTGGTGTTGTTGCTGTCACATGACCTCTCACACGAGTGAGGATGAACCTGAGAAGAACCCCCGCCGACTGCTTGACGACACAGTTTGAGTCGCTCGTGCTGTGTGTTCCAGGCATTATGGGATGCTGCAGTGACGGAGCGGAGGACTGACGGAAGACACTGGCATTCGGGGGCCTCTCCTCATTAGATGCGGGGCTGAGCGAGCTCATTAGGTCGGCGGGCAGCGTGCTCTCCTGAGGTGACCAAAGGTGCTTACACAGAGCTGCACGTCTCAGTAATGATGCTGGAGAAGCTGTCAACGCTGTCACGCCGCTGACATGACCTTTCTCTGCCGCGTGCTGCTGAACCAGGCGGAATGTTCTGGATGAGGCAACCGACGACACTTTTTCACCTCCCAGATTCAAGAGTCAACACAGACGCCTGCGCCACTCCTGTTGATTTGTGTGTGTGAGATTATCGGTGATTGAAGTGATGTTAATGTGACAGAGTCTGCGTGTGAAGCAGAGTCGTGCTGAGTCTGGAAAATGGCTGATCAATGGCCGCAGAGTGAAGAAAGGAGACCAAAAGATGTCTTTATAAAGCTCATGAAAGGAGGAACTTGTAGGAGGGCGTTTTTGTTCCGTTTTTAACCTCAATCTTCTGAGACTGTAGCTTTTCTCCGTCTGATGTCAAGAGCTGTTGGACGCGTCACGTGCGGCGTCTCTCCGGCGCCGTATGTGGCGACTCTCTTCATTAAACGCTCTTTTTGTTGCTCTGTGCTGACGCAGCACAACACAGGGAAAATCTTAATGATAGTAAAATGCAGATGAGATCACATCGGGCCTAAATTGCATTAGCTGCAGACGACGTGTAAAGCAACGTGGTCAGATCCAGTCCTCGCGGGGGCCTTTGCACACAAAGCCTGATTGTAATGGACCACATGAAGCGCCAATTTAGCCCCGCACCGGCGCCAACATACAAATGAGCGCGCACTACGGCGGAGATGTACATTAATCCTGGCCAGATTGGAGACTGTATGAATTATGCTAAGAACCTTATCTGTTATTCCTCCTCATCTCCTGCTGGGTGAATTGATTGCGTTTTTTTGGGTCTTAATCCGCAGCATGCCACACATCCTGGGAGGAAACCAGGGAGCCATCTTGAATAAATAGAATTTGGACTTGACAAAAGCCGTCTCCAGCTGAGCCATGAGAAAGCGCCCTTTCTCCCGCGCCGCACACACAATGACTTTAGGAAACAGCCGCGGTTTACAAGCAATCGATTTCCGCGTTGGTCGCCTCAGCCGCACTTTCTCTCGGGACGTGGTTTTAAAAGCCTCTTTGTCGCCGCCGCGGTCTTTAAGGGACACCCCGGTGCAGCCCGAGTGGCTGTTTTAATGAGATTAATTAGATCGCTTATGAGTGATGGTCCTCCACCAATTACCTGGGCTATAACACCATTTCCCTCTCTCTGCGGCTCGGCGAGTCTCCGTGCGGCAGGAAGTGATTAATCATCTCATCACATCCCCAGAGATAATAGCACAATAAAGACGAAAGCCCCTCTGTTTAACGCCACGCGACGCTTCCTGGACGCTAACGCCGCTGCTCCAATTACACGACGCAGGTCCGGCCCTGTTTTTAAACGACAGGCTTTTCTGATGTTGGAGCACAACAGAGCACAGGTCCATTCCTTCTCTATAACGAGCTTCTGCAGTTCACATTCCATCAAATGACTGCGAATCAGAGATGTGTGTGTGCAGCAGCGGCCTCCCTCGTGTCTATTTCCTCGTCCTCGCTGAAGGGCACGCAGGGTCACAGACACAGAGGGATCACAGCGGAGACTGTGGCAGCCAGGAATCAAACCACAGCAGGACTCGGCCACGGCGTGTCGAGCCGGCGGCCGCATGTGGCGCGGCGCGCGGGCTTTTATTGGCCCTTCTCCATCACACCTGTCACACAAGATTGGGTTTGTGGAAGCGCTTCCTTCTGCTGAAAAGGCCAAAGTAGATTATGGAGGGCAGGCGAGGTTGAAATGGAATAACCAGTGGAATGGTGCCAAATATAACGGCGCGCTGTCTGAATGCAAATGATGATTGAATTATGAGTGATTTGTGTGGTTTGCTGTCAGCTGCAGCACTTTCAGGAGTTTTCGTGTCACACGCGCCCATAAAAGGACAAATGGTGACAGAGTGAACAAGAACACAAAGATCCCTCTGCGTAATCTGAAGGCGTTAATTGAGCAAAGTCCTATGGAATTGAGTTATAGTGATATTAATCTATTTCTCAATTTCCCGTGGACCCCCATGAGCACGTCAGGGCCCCTCGAGGTCCACTGACCCAGATTGAGAAACATGAATATATTTTTTCTCTCTTCAGCTTTCAAGACTTTAATCTGTCATAAATCTTTACTGTCGTTTATTTTAATGCTGGGTTAACAGTGTATTTGTTTAAATTAAAGCATTGCTGCCAAAACTGATTAAAAAAGACTCATCTACGACATCGTAAGAACATGTTCACGTCTTTGTCTCACTGTCACAGACAGACTTTTCACTCACTCTCCCACACCAAAGCCCAGAGAGAAAATCAGTGATTTTAGCTCGCGGGGACACAGGAGCTGCTGGTCTACTGCTGCCTCGTGTGGTCACTTTGTGTCACTGAGGTCAATCTGAACAAAGAATTTCAAATTCACAAAAACAAGACATTTGAACTTAGTGATGGAGGCAGCAGTGGATCAACGACTCCTGTGTGCTGTGATGTTAAATCCACAGATTTCTCTATGGGCTTTGGTGTGGGAGAGTGAGTGTACTGTACTGTGCACTTAAAGCTGATATAGATTTTACACGTGTGTATTTTTTTTTTTATATCAATACTGATATAAGATATTGTGCAATAATAATAATGACATTGATCTTCTATCAATCACCGTGGATGTGATAGAATCCTGTGAGTCCAGAGCTGCTGCTGCTGCTGCTGCTGCTGCTGCTGCTGCTGCTGCTGCTGCCGTTTTTACTTTTAAATTGATTTTCTCCTTCTGTCACTTCCCTGCGATGTTTCCCACCGTGTTATTATTTCCGCTACATGTTTGCTGGTCTAATTTTGGCCATGTGACGCCGGCTGTGTTGCTATGTAACCTGTCTGTGCCGCAGTGGCGCCGAGGCAAAGACGCTGATTACACTTGATGGAAAAAGTGAGGTTTGCTCTGCTGTGGACTCTAGAAGCTGGAGGAGGAGGGGGTGAACTCACAGACCTGTGCACACTCCGTCCGTGTTTGAGTCCGTCTTTATTACTGTCATCACCTGTGGAGGTAATGTATCTCATCAAACAGTGTCTTTACCCAGCAGCCCCTCTGAGAAGAACACGAGACGTCTTCATTTGGGGCGCTGTCTCATTATGGCTGCGTCTGACAAACACACTTTTCCTCTGAAACACACACACGTACAGTCACACACACCTTGTGGGTGTAATAAAGCAGCAGATCAGAGTCATTGGCTGCTGACAGGGACTGACACTGAAACCTGCTGTTGTTGGAGAGCTGCCTGGGAGATGTTCATTACTCACAGAGCTTGTCGGTTTGGACAGGAGAGGAACAGCGGTCTTATTAAGTGGAGACCTGGAGCAGCCGTAGGGGAAATACACACACACCCACGCGCGCACCCACACGGGCGCTCACAAAGTTTGAAGCTGTGGCTTCCAGCGAGCGCTCTGATTGGCTCTGTCGCAAAACATCTCCTAACTTTCCCCGGCAGAGGCGGGATCTGCTGAGCACGCACACACATGGATGTCGGGACGAGGCGACGTGTGCGACATCAGCGGCGGAATGTGACGGCCCGCTGGTATTGATTGGAGTTTGTGATGTCTGTCTGGCTCATTGTATAACTCACATAAGAACAGATCCACTATTCCCGACAGTGCTGAACCTGAAGCCTTGTTTCCATAGTAACTCTGCTCTCCGTCTCTCTAAACATAGCCTCCTGACTGACTTTAGCTCCGCTCAGATCATCAAGCACAGCTGAGGAGGAGGAAGATGCGTGGACATAGACAATAACGTTCATGACTCCAGGCGGTGGAGCGATTTTCCGGCTGGTGTCTCGGTGTATTTACAGTCCACGCAGCGGTTAGAGCCGCACACTCACACACACACAGGAGACATGAAAATAGGTTTTTATTCCACCCGTCTTCACAAAGATGTACACGCTGCCACTTGTTGCCAATGAGGACACTCCAGCGCGTGTTGTTTTTTTAATCACAACGAGCCTAATTCATCTCTCACCTGCTACCTTTCACCAAGTGTGCACAATCTTAAAATAGCAGCATCTTTCCAAACAACCTGCTCCACTTCAGCCTCCGGCTAAACGGGGACGTCATAAATCAAAACCAGTGCGGCTGACGGTTCTGGGACAAGAGGGGAGGTTGGCTTTAGTTAGCATGAAGCGTTGTGGTGTCGTCACTGTAAATCTCTCTCGTTACAGCAGCTGCAGATCTGCACTCATATCAACGCGACGCGATTACAAAAAGATAAAGCTTTTAAGATCCAGAGAAATCCAGGCCTGGTTTTTGAATTGTGATGCTCCTTCTTTCAAACTGTAAGGAATCAGCGAGGATTCTGGGAATTTCACACACATTCAAACCCCCGACTGAACCTTTGTGTCATTTCATTTCTTGATGAAGAACCTACTGATGTCTGACGCAACCTTGGCAGCTGCTTCACTCTTCCTGCGCCTGCTCCGATCCTTGGCTTGCTGAGCCGTCCTCTGTGGGGGGAAAGAACAGATCCTGATGTAAGAGGTTCAATCTGAAGAAAAAAGTGAGATCAATATATCGAGCATCTGGAGATTAAAGTGTCGGCGCGGCGGCATAAACAGCCAGAGAATCCCCTTATCACAAGATGCAGTTCTCCACGTCAACATGTGGAGCGTTCTCTCTCCTCTCTGACAAAAACATGTGAAAATAAAGCTCATTTCAGGTCACAATGAAAGCTGCCAGTTATGCTGAAAGCAGCTCGGATCTGTTATGTATTTAAAAGCAATAGATCTGGATTTTTACTGACACATTATCACAGAGCTGGCTCCACTCTCTGCATCCCTTTTGTGGAGAAGACAACGTGCTCACACCTCTCTTTATGAGGTGAGACTTCACATCTCTGCCTGATTACGTCTACAATATCTGATGAGTATGTTCACGTCTCTATCTCACTGTCAGACACACTTTTCCAACAGGAAACTGAAGTTTGTAAACCACTCACTCTCCCACACCAAAGCCAATAGAGAAAACCAGTGATTTTAACATCCCAGCACACAGGAGTTGTTGATCCACTGCAGCAGTGGACCAGCAGCTCCTGTGTCCCCATGATTTTCACTATGGGCTTTGGTGCGGGAGAGTGAGTGGTTTACAAACTTCAGTTTCCTCTGAACAAAGGATTTCAAATGCCGAATCTGACTAAATACAAAATTTAAATTTAGTGATGGAGGCAGCAGTGGACCAGCAGCTCCTGTGTGCTGGGATGTTAAAAATCTCTCTGGACTTTGGTGTGGGAGAGTGAGTGGTATATCACTGTCCAACAGTGAGATAAAGACGTGAACATGTTATTGTAGCTATCGTAGACTTAAACTGATGTAGATTTTATGAGCTGGGTCATTTAGTTAAAGTGTGTCAGACTGGTTTTCAGCACAGTCAGAACCACATATAACTTCACTTAAAAAAAAGAAGAAAGAATGAGAACTGTCCCTTTAACCAGTGAATAGCGTGTGATTATGAAATATTGACCCGAGGAGGAAAATGTTCCCCAGACAGTTGAATAGCATTCTGCTACAAACGTGATTCATCAATATGTCAAAGAAGCACATGATGTGATGTTATTACAGACGATGTATGGCTGTGTGAGGGATGTAGTGACTGTTGATCAATGTGTTTGACCACATTACTGCCAACACACTCCATGAGCGATGACGCTCTCTTTTTCTAGAGGTGGATAAAGGGCCAGTCTGTGCTCTGTGCAGCTTCAGTGGGAGATAAATTGCTTCTGCCCCTTTTGGCCTCTTTGGCTGCAGTCTCAGGTGTCACGGCGGGTTTATGGACGTGAGGCCACGTACCATTTTGTGGCAGACGGTGCAGAGCGTCTGTAGGTTGTCCAGAGAGCACTGTCCTCCTCCGCTGTACACCGGCCGGATGTGGTCCACCTGCCAGAAGTCGCCTTCCACCGGAGCGCGGATCATTTCGTTCAGCTGCAAACACAGAACACGGTGTCAGGATTTTATGATGCACAAGGAGGAGAGGAGGAGAGGAGGAGAGGAGGAGAGAAGGAGAGAAGGAGAGGAGTGGCGTCTTGTCCACGTTTAAACGCTGAGATTAATGTGAGCCAGTGTGATTGTGAGGATCAGAGCAGCACATGAAAAACAATAATTGCACCAAATCAATGACAGTGAACTTTGACTTTCAATTATCCACCACACGCAGAAGCGTGTGTGTATGTGTGTGTGTGTGTGTGTGCGTGCGTGCGCGTGCGTGCGATGCTAAATAACAGCAGCTGCACAGAAAAAGAGGTTAAACAAACCACAGGAAATAACGTCACACGACTGCAACAATAAAGTTTTGACTTCATGGTTTTGTAGTGAGCAGCGGAGAGACCACCACCACCACCACCACCACTACCACCACCACCACCACCACCACCACACTGACCACAGATGTCATTCTACAACACATCAGTCGCCCATTATCAAGATGGCTGCCGAGTGTAGAACCACTGTGATGAAAAAGAAACAGTGAAGTAGAAGAAGAAAGAGACCATTCAAAGAAAGTTAAGGATGATTAAGAGAATTCTCCTCCTCTTACTGCTGACACTGAAAGGACCAGACAAAATGTCCTCACTTCCTGTGGTTTGTACGTTGTTTGTTTTTTGGTCCTAACAAAGACACGCACACACACTTCAGTTAAAATGAACCTGCATTTGTGCCAAACCACGCATCTTTCTTCACCACTATAGAAGATGAGTAATCAGCTTACAGGCATCTCTCACACACACACACACACAGACACACACACCAGAAGCCCCGGTCTAAACTAAAGAATGAGCCTATAATCTGGAGGCTCTTCCACCACTGCGGCGTCTTATCTTGTGGCTGAGTTTGTTTCCTCTAAAGCTCGGTGCATCGATCGCTGCTGCTGCTGCTGCTGCTGCTGCTGCTGCTGCTGCTGCTGCCGGCGGCACTGTGGAGTGAGTGTGTGTGTGTGTGTGTGTGTGTGTGTGTGTGTACGGAAGGAGGGAGGAGGGTGGCTTTGCAGGATAGCAGCCAACCAAATCAAACAGGCTTACTGGTCGAGGCCTGGCACTGGGAGAAAAAAATCAATGGGCCCAGCAATCCATTTACTGGGCCCTTAGAGTGCAGCTCAACCTGTGTGTGTGTGTGTGTGTGTGTGTGTGCGTGTGCGTGTGCAGGGGGCATTTATTTCTGCACTTACACAAACACAAAGACATAAAAGCCTGTTCTTGTCGGTCTTTAGTTCACATCAGCAGCTCTGTTTCCATCAGCCTGCTTTTATTAGTGTGTGTAAAACTAAAAAAACAACATAGATATCAAACATCTTGAATTAAATGATATAATAACAATAACTGAGATGATGACACCCTAACCATAAAGAAACATGTAAATGATTTAAAGGAAAAATACATTTTTACAGAGTTCAGGGCATGCAGAAGAGATTATGATCTCAGTGTAACAGAAATAAAACATCAATATTAAACAGAATAAATAAACCCACCTGTTTGAGTGACAGCTGGGCAAGCCAGGTGTTCTCCAGCATCTCCTTACGCTGGGAGGGCGGAGCGTCGCGGACCTTGACGAACAGGTCGTGAGCGTCGAGTCCGCACGCCTGACAGATGCCTTGCTCCGCCTCCAGGACCCGCGAGCGCATGTAGGATTGGCTGGAGCGCAGCTGGAACTCCTCCTGACACCTGAGGTGGACGAACCAGAGCACAGACGTCTGTATTTGTCACAAGAACACAAGACATTTTTAACAAAGAGGAACTGTCCTCATCCTCATCCTCATCCTCATGATCATCGTCTTCTTCTTCAGAGACTCAGGAGAGTTACAGTCAGAGGTTCAGAGGAGAGACGTGTCTCACCTTGACTGAACGACCTGGAACTGTCTCTTGAAAGAGCCACTCCACTAAATTGAATTTCCACTTTAAACAGGCAGAGGGAACAAAGACGCCGCACAGACAACACATTTTATCACTTAGAAGAGTTTAGTTCATCTGTGAGGGAGCGGGGGACAGATGCAGTGTCTCGCTCAAGGACAGGAGGAGACATTAGCATCACTGCAGCATTAAAAAAGCTCAAACACAGTGGGAGTGATATGAGGATCTCTGGATCAAATATACAGGACTGTGCCAAAGGGGGCAGATCGTGACCACGCAGGTCTGTTCCCACTGAGCTTTGGTCAGAATCGGCCCCAAAAATTATGACATTCTCAAGAAATCCAGATGATTTGAACGATTACAGATTTGGTGGTAAATTAAATACAACATGTTTCAGTCCCATTGAACAAGAATTATTAAAGAAATCTGGACAGATAATTACCAATACTGTTAATTTAGGGCATAAACCGTACACTGGAGCTGGTCTAATACATGTGTTAAGCACGTATATATACAGTATATACGTATATACCACCAGCTGTCAGTCACATCATTCCAATCCAAATGTCAATGTTTGACAGCCATAAAAACAACAACAAAGCTACTTTTGCACGCGCGCACACACACACACACACACACACAGAGGACTGTATGAGTTGTGTTAACAGCAATCTGTGTTGTTTCTACAAAGCAAACAGACATGATGACGATGATGATGATGCTGCGTTTTCCTGCACACGCACACACACACACACACACACACACAGAAACACACACACACACACTCTGTACACTCTGTGCTTTATTGAATTCCTAGCTGCCAGATGGGCCGGCTTTGCCACAGAGAGCTGACAGAGAGGAGACAAAAGTTTGGGGAAGTTGATTTAAAATGACGTCCAAACAAAGACGCTCTGATAAAGTAAAAAAAATAAATTCTCATTCACCACAACAAGTCTCATGATTGATTTCCTTCGTGGTCACTGTCATTTATTTCTTTATTTATTTTTTTTTTGTATGGCTGTTATTTTTTACCCATGTTTTAAGTCTTGTTATTCCCTCGTGTGAGCTTTTATTGCTTTTATTTATTATTATAATTATATACAGCACTGGTCCACCATCGTGTGTGTGTGAGTGTGATCAGTGAGTCATTTGGAGCAGAAATGATGAATAAAAACAGTCAGAAATGTTTCCTCATGTCGGGATTTATGCTTCATGATAGTTTGCCATCTTTTAAAAGTGCATCTCCATGCAAAACGCTTGGGAAACACGGATAAAAACCATAAAACACCTGATATTTACAACACACACTTACGTTCAGGAACCAGTCACTGCTCTAAATGTGGTCGTTCTTAAAAAAAGCAGCTTAGAGATGAAGATGATTTAATCTGGTTGGATATTTTATTCCACACTTCCTTTCGGTGTAGATCAACGTGCTTAGACTCACATTAGCTTGTTATGGAACTCATCATACTGTATACATATATATATCATATCATATATATATATATATATATACATATATATATATATCACATAGAAACTCTTTCAACGGTGTTTGTGTCAAACCTGTGGCTGCAGAAGCGAGTGTCCCAGGCTCCTCCGCTGGTCGAGCACGTCTTCTGACAGGACAGACACAGGGGGACGCCCCCGCTGTCCACAGCCTGCAGATAACCACTCTGCTCCACTGCCAACGTCCCACAGGAGGCGCTGTCCTGCCTGCACGCGCGCGCACACACACACACACACACACACGGAGGCCACCAACAATTAGTTCATTCAAAGCACAGCAAATGTAGCCTGGGTGAACTGTGCTGAGTCTTCAGTGACATGTCTGGCAAGGAAACTTCAGAATCCTAAAAAAAAAAAGGCTACAGGTGAGTTTAACGCAATGAGAACTGAAAAAAAACACATGCAGCACATTTCCTGACACCACATACGTTATCCTGATCACTGCTCTGATTGGCTGTAGGTACATCCAGAGGTGACTACACTCTTTCCACAATGTTGTGAGTAAGGGGTGGGTCCAAATATCAATTTGGTGATATATATACCATAATCAATACACCAGGGCAAATATTGATATTTGTAATTAATAAATGAAGGCGCTCCATAGTAAACAGTCAAGTGAATGAAGGAAAGCTACGTGGCTAAAGAAGGCCGGGATCACGGTGGATCACGGTGGAGAAGACGCTCCATCCATCACGTGCACTTGTAACTTTTCACGTTAACGCTTTCTTTTGTTCATTTAGACAGATATCGTCATGAATGTCTTGCAATATACTGATTATCACAGAATCATCATGGAACATGGTCGTTAGGCAGGCTATAGCAAATGTAGACCACACCCTGAAAGCTTCATGTTTGTCACCAAAGGCGTACTTCCTGTTGCCAGTAGGTGGCGCAATGAGTGGCATTTGCAGGTTTTCATCATGGACCGATTGGCCCTAAATAATGTGCACAAGCCTAAGTGACAGAAAAAGATGATGGTGATGATGATGAAACACAAGAAAAAGAAGAGCGGATTCACCTGTGAGTGCTCGGGTTATTTTCTCAAGTAATCCGTGAGTTATTTGGTCCAAAATATGGTCAAAGACGTCAATCTGTGTTCCTCAAACGTCCTCATCGTGACGTGTTTCAGGTACGTGCCTTTAATTCAAGCCGAAAACTCAAAATGTATCATTTAAAGGTTGCAACCTAACATTAAAACACATGCTTTTAGAGTTTGATTTGACCCGTGGAGACTGAGACATATTGACATATAATGTGCATTTAAAAGGAAGGGCAGACGGAAAAACACTTACGTCTTCTTAGAATATGAAAACATACATTTATGTAGAGAGGAGATGAAAGCATCAGGTACTCGCAGAATTAATGCTTTAATGGTTGGTTTTGTTGGAGGACCTGGTAAAGACTTTAATTGGCAGTAAAATGGGACATAAACGCAGTATTCTGGAGGATAACGTGCATAAAGAAACAAGGTGATGTCGTCTGAATGAGACTGAGACGTGACCTCGACCCCTCTCTGTGGAAACACAAGCGTCTATTCACACATGATAAAACATGGAGACTTGCTTTGTGTGATGCAGATGCAGAGTTGAAAGACATATGGCTCCCTCTGTGTGTGTGTGTGTGTGTGTGTGTGTGTGTGTGTTTGGCAGAGGACAGTGATTCTGGGTGTTTGCCATGTCGTCACAGCAGGGTGTGAGAGCCACAGTGGAGATGACAGATGGACTAAATTCTCTTTCCCCGTGCTTTACAATTCAGAGAGGAACAAAGAGTGAGGTTCAACCATTGAAATGGAGAAGAAGAAGAAGAAGAAGAAGAAGAAGAAAACCCTTTTAAAAAAAGGCAAACTTGCTGCTTCAAATTTGAGAAGATACTAAAGAGACAGAAAGAGACGTTTTGTCTAAACTGTCAATGGTGAAATAACATGATTTGCTGGAGAGTGTGAACGCTGAACACACTGACCAGAAAAGTGAAAAAGAAATTGGATAAATACACGTACTAGACACGTCGTCATTCAAATTCATGTATGCACAGAGCATGTTAGAAGCCGTGCGTCACAGCGTGAAGTGAACTGTGTGAAAACTCACTCTTCAAACTCCACACGAAAAAAATCACATGTCGTGCCTTCAGCGCGCGGCAGAAACCGCCCCGATCACGTGTTTACCAGCGTTACGGCGGCGGCCGCTCATCTGTGAACTCTCCAACCAAAGGAAAACCGTCGGCACTGGAGGGTAAATAAGAAAAGATCTGACACTGGTTTAGTCAATCTCTCTCGCTCTCTCTCACTGCTGATCATGACGGGGAAAATTCATCATTAATATAAACACAAAAAACAACAAAAAAACAACAGTTCTTTGGTTGAGAAATGTTGATCTATTGAATGCTGCCGTGTCACCAGCAGTAGCTACGAGCCTGATAGCAAGATAGCTAAATTAGCTTTAAAACTAAAAAAAAAAGAGTTACGACATTAAGCACTTTTTTTATGATAGCAGCGCAGAAGGAAAGCTAATTTAGCTTTGACGTAACGTTTTCAGAGGAAAGATTCATTATTTTTCACGCTATCTGGTATAACGTTAGCTATACTAGAGTTATGACATTATCAGGTTTTCCAAGATAGTTATGAGCACATTAGCTAGACAGCTACTTAAGCTTTACATTAGCTTCTTTTCTTTTTAGTTATGAGCATTTTAAGCTAAGTTAAACATTCTGTCCTGTTATACTGTTATACACAAAATTAGCATGCTAGCTGTGTACACATTAGCAGTGAGAGCTTTAACATTTTGGCTTTGGCAGAAATGTTAGCACTTTAGCTGGCTCTGCAGCAATGCTAGCTTTCGACGAACATTTTAAAGACAAAACAAATTTATGTCATTAGCATGTTAGCTTTTCCTGCGCGACACTGTTTCAGTTCACCAGGCAAGGACAAAAAGCGTGGACGGCACCTTTAAGACACTTCACGGTCAATCACAGACATTTTCTATGTGCTGGTATGGTGTGTGTGTGTGTGTGTGTGTGCTGCAGGTTTCCATAGCGATATCCCCTCCTGGGGTGAGCAGGCCATTGCATCTCTGCCAGCAGATTGTATTATGGTCTATATTTACTGTACTAACACACTCAGTGGGTTCTTTGTGCCTCTCCCACAAGGCACACTCATCTCCATGGAGACGGCTGCAGGAAGGAAAAATGAAAACATGCCAAATCCCAGAGAGGACGTCGTGTGATACAACAAACTACCTTCATGTTCAGAGCCTGGAAACTCATCTTTAAAAACAAGCCCACAAACAAACACAGCGTTATTTATGAAACAACTGTTTGTGCTCAACAAAAGCACAACTGTCACTGCCGTGTGGAATGAGCTTCAATCTGAGGATTCCACGCTGAATCAGTGTTGAGATCGAGAGATACTGTGGAGGTTAACGTACCTGAGTGAAGCAGGTGGTGTGAGTGAGGAGGCAGAGAGCCTCTTTGTGAAGATGCTTTCCTTTGTGACCAGGCGAACGCTGCCTCCCTCTTGCTGGGCCTTGTTCAGTGAGGCCTGAGCCACTTCATCTTTGCTGAGGTATCTGTGAACGAGAGAATGGAAGCAGAGCGCTCTGTGAGCAAGTCATGGCCCAAAGGAGCTGATTTAGGGCGACTCACCTCATAAAGTCTGTGATATCTACGTCACATGTTCACGTCTTTATCTCACTGTGAGGCAGACTTTTGTAAACGGCTCACTCTCCCACACCAAAGCCCACAGAGAAACCCAGTGATTTAACATCACGGCACACAGGAAATCCTTCAATCAGATTGACCTCAGTGACACAAAGTGACCACACGAGGCAGCAGAGGACCAGCAGCACCTGTGTCCCAGCGAGCTAAAATCACTGATTGTCTCTATGGACTTGGACGTGCAAAGCGACAAAACTGTCCTGATGAGGTTGAGTGATGTTCAGCAAACAACGCATACTTTATTTTGCTGCATTGGGCTGATACAGTCCAGCTGTTATATTTGTGTTTATGATGGTTTATTGATTATTTGAGGAGAACATCTAATGAAACAATCATTTAAAAGTCTGGCGGTGGATTGATTTTATAAAGGCAGATATTTGCCACGTGTCTGCTTGTGCATAAAGTGAGAGAACGACGACCTGAGAATGTAAAAAAGCAGTGTGTGTACGTGCCTTGTGCACTAAAATCCTGCTAAAGCTCTTTAATAAAGCAGTACACCAACAGAATGTCTGACCACACCTGATTTTAAAGGCACTTGGAGCTGCTTTGTTGTCAGTGAGACTCGCACACACACACCCATGTTACACACTGTCACACACTCTACAAACAGCCTCAGTGCAGGGAGGAAGATTAACTTTTTACATTTTCTCCGTGCACCTGTGCTAAAATGCAGGAAATTCTTCCTTTCCTGTGGTATTTCTCATTCTGTTTAGATTCTGCTTGTCCTCTCCTCCTCTGCTGAATCCCATTACTATTACTGTTGCTGCTGCAGCAATCTAATTTCCCCACGGGCATCGTCAATCATCTAATCTAATCCATCCACAGCGCCACTGTTTTTTATGGCCTTTGTAATACAGATGCTCGGGAGTGCAAGTTGAAAAATTGCAACAAACACTACATGTCAATCTGGGCAGGATTAAAATGACCCCGGGATGTCAGAGTTGATATGAAATACAGGAGGAGCAGGAGGTTTGCTCTGGTGTAAGAAAAAGACGTGTGGTCTGAGGAGAGGAGTCCTCAGAAAACGTTCAAGATTTAACAAACTAATGGTTTCCTTCTTTTCCCCTCCTCCGCAGGGAGGTCGGAGGTCACGCTCTGCTGCTGCTGAGTGGACGCTTGCCGACTCTGCCGGAAACAATAACCACACAGACCGTCCCTGTAAGCCACGCTGATTTTTAAATTGCCATGTATTTGTTTTTGGGCACTTTTATTTGACGTTTCTGTCTCATTCTAATGAGAAAACTGACAAACTTTGTGTCACAACTCACCACTCACTCTCCCACACCAAAGCCCATAGAGAAAATCAGTGATTTTAACATCGCAGCACACAGGGGTTGCTGATCACGAAATTCTAATTATTTTGTAAAATTTTGTTCACCTCAGTGACACAAAGTGACCACACGAGGCAGCAGAGGACCAGCAGCTCCTGTGTCCCTGTGAGCTAAAATCACTGGTTTTCTCTATGGGCTTTGGTGTGGGAGAGTGAGTGGTTTACAAACTTCAGTTTCGTGAGGGACGTGAACATATTGTTTTGATATCGTAGACTTAAGCTGACGTAGATTTTATTGATTATAAGTCTTTTGTTACTCCTGGCATCTCTGCATTGTTTCCACTGAAAAACCATGTGCATACCCGTCACACAGCCACACTTCACCTGAACCTGAACCTCCCCATTACACAAAAACACATCGAAATAAGAATGGACTCAGGAGTTTTTTGAACCTCCATCCACTGTTAAACTCTGCCTTTTGTGTTTGTGCCGGGCTCTGCGGGCGATGTGGTGACGCTCATGCATTTCCAACACCTCCATCTGGACACAGAGCGCTGTGTTTGGGAGGGAGATGGAAAGAAGAAAAAAAAAATGAAGGAAAGACGGATGAGAGGACGTGAAGAGTGGAGGAGAAGGAGGGAGACGCATCAAAGAGGAGACATTTCTGTGGAGGCTGAGGGGAGATGAGGAAGAAGGTAAGTCTCCATCAAACACTAGAGCTTCCTCTGCTTCAAACAGTCTCAGCACAGAGGCTGCATGAAACGAGATACCTGACACTAAACTGGAGCCCAACTGCGATTCTGGAACACTGTGTGTGTGTGTGTGTGTGTGTGTTTGTGTGTGTGTGTTTGGGCAGTAATTCTGTTCACTGCTTCTTCTTCTTCTTCTTCTTCTTTATTTTTGTTCTGTCTTCAGTGTTTGAACCATATCCTCGGCTCTTGAACAAGATTTGGTTTTAAATTCATTTGAATGAACATGTTTATGAGGAAGAAAATAAGCAATTAAATAATAGGTTGGGGTTTTTTTTTCGCGACAAAACAGGTTACAGGTTAGACGTCAGATGAAACTAAAACTAGCAGCTGAGCATAAAGTCAAGAAAGAAAGGCGAATAGCAAGTCTGTGATAACTTCACTCACTCTCCCACACCAAAGCCCACAGAGAAAATCAGTGATTTTAACACAGCAGTGACACAGGAGTTGTTGATCCACTCCATCACTAAGTTCTAATGTCTTATTTTATTACTTCAGTGTTTGAAGTCCTTTGTTCAGATTGACCTCAGTGACACAGAGTGACCACCCAAGGCAGTACACCTAGCACAGGGGTGTCAAACATACGGCCCGGGGCCAGAACCGGCCCGCCAGAGGGTCCAATCCAGCCCACAGGATGAATTTGTTAAAATTTCACACTAATCTAAACGTAATGTCAAATGTTCCAGATACCCGTGACTAAATGTTTGTGCCTTTATAGATCCAGTGTGCTGTGTAAATAGTAAATTTACTGTGTGCTATGTAAATAGTTGAAATTGCACTTTCTCACAGTTTTGTAAAATTATCCTTCATTAAATGTAAAAAAAACAAAGGAGAAAAAACAAAGGAGTTCTTGTTGTTCATAGGTTATTATTCTATTATTTTGCTCTTTTTACTGGTCCGGCCCCCTTGAGATCAAATTGTGCTGTATGTGGCCCCTGAACAAAAATGAGTTTGACACCCCTGACCTAGCAGCTCCTGTGTCCCTGTGATGTTAAAATCACTGATCTTCTCTATGGGGTTTGGGGTGGCAGAGTGAGTGGTTTACAAACTTGAGTTTCCTGTTGGAAAAGTGTAAAGAAAGTTGTAGAGGAGAGACGATTTGATACCAGAACCTGAGAACGTCTTGTTTTACAGCAGAGAAAATGACTTAAGAATGATGTGACTCATTCTCTCTTTTTATTTCACATTAGCTGTCAGTATTAATAAACATCAAGTCACCCACGGCAACCTGTGACACCTTTCCTCAACTGTTATTCATTTGTTCTAATAATATCTTAGAAGTGAATATACGCAAATACGCCCCCGCTGCGTACTTTCATTTCAATTTTACCCGATTATTGTGTAAAAGAAAACAGTTTTTGTTTAGTTAAGGACAAATACACTCACTAACTAACCACTGCTGCTCACAAGTTGCTTAGCAATAAGTCGAAAATTAGCAAACAAAGAAGCAATAAACCAATACCGGCACTGTTTGCTGTAATTATAGTGATGGCGTAAACGAGATTAAAATCCCCTCATCTCTCCTAGAATCACTGTAAATCACCACAAGAGGCTTACGAAGGAAAACATCCAGTGTTGGAAACGCGGGCAAAGTAGATTAAGTTTGAAGGAGTTGAAAACTGAGCGTCTCGGGGCAGCGAAGGTGAGCCGCGCTCGCCCCGCTGAGCCGACGCTGGAGCCTGATTGGTTCTGATTAGTGAATAAATCAAACAGGTATCAAATCAAGCCGGGCCAATTGCCTCCCACTCACACTGTGATTAGGTTCATGCACCCAAACACGTTCCCTGGTTGAGAAACAGTCTCTGTGACTTACACACAAACACACGCACGCACGCACACACACACACACACACACACACAAACAGAGGCTACCCTGTAATTGGCAAACTCTCCCTGCCTCTGTCTACGCCAGCTGTAATTAGTGTGGCAGCAACAATGCTTGTTTGTCAGGGAAAAAAAAACACAAAAGTCCACATACACAGCGCTCATCCTTTCCTCTTACGTCTCAGCTGACACACTTTGAAACACCCACACACACACACACACACACACACAGAGTCTTCCTCTACGCCTGGGGCAGTTAGTTTCGACAAATCTCTGCTCGTTTCTCTCAAATGGATTCTGACATAACGCTGGAGGAGAATTCATCTCACCACTTCCACCATTTAAACTCGCGCTGTCAAAATTATCAGGATAATTGCAGCGATTAAAAGCTCGCCGCTCTGGTTCCCGAGCGTGTCAGGGAACGACGGTGGCCTCCACAGGACAAAAAGGGATGTTAACAGTTTCTCTGCAGTTTCCCTCCTCGTGTTTGTCTTTTTTTCATTTGCCTAATAAGCTTCTGCTCCAGATTCAGTCTGAGCCTTGCTTTACGGAGGTGATTACACATCTTTACAAACATACATTCAACCCTCCTTCATTTACAATATTTAAGGTTTTTCACTCCAGAGTGGCACAAAAATCAACTTGCGATTATGTTGACAGATAGACTGTGATTGCTTTCTTTGTGGATATTGTGCTTTGTCATATACGTGTGATACACAGCAAACTAAGAATGTCATTTTTAAATGTAGTATCCTGGAATTAGCCTGGATTAGAGTAAATTAGCAACATAAGATGTCAAACTAATGGTGATTTTCCATAATACAGTTCTACTACGACTCAGCTTAGCTCAGCTCGACTGATGCTATTTCTGACGAGGTTCACAGTGAGCTGAGCCAACACTAAAATGTGACGTCAACAGACTGCAGGCCACTGATTGGTCCGACACAAGAACCAAAGCCACCAATGTCCAACTGTAGATCAGTTAAAAAGACTTAAAAATCCTACTTAAAGTCCCAAAATCTACTTATAATTCAAAAATCTATTTATAATTCCTAATCCCACTGATTGGTCAGAGAGTGTCATCACAGAAGAGTGATGAGCGCGACGTCAGACGCGAGAATCAAAGTGAACAATGCTGATTTAAAAATCCCTGAAAACATTAACGTTAATCTCCAACATTTAACAAGACAAATGTGTAAGGAGTCTGTTATGCCAGCTCATACAGGAAGTACTGATCGATTCTGTGAACAAATCTTTTTAATCCACTGATTCTAATGATTCAGTTACACCCAAAACGTCACACGTTTGTGTGTTTGTGTGGCGTAGAAATCCAGGTCACGACATGCCTGATACCAAACCGAGTCGTGCTAACACTGTATAATGCAAAAGCGCCACAAGTGTTGAAGAAGCAGTTTGTGGGCGGAGTCTGACCTCTTGGTGCTGGAGTGCGGGCGCTGGGCGGCGGCCAGCTGCTGCAGACCCAGAGTGGGGCTGTGGAAGAGGAGGCCGCTGCGACGGAGCAGCTTCTTCTTCATGGCGGTGAGGCTGCACCACTCCTGAACAAACCTCAGCACCTGCACACACACAACACACACACAACACACACACGTCTCACTTTATACACCATTTCAAGACAAATGAAAAAGCAGTGGAGCCTTTGACTTCAATTCAAATTGACAGTTTGGACACTGAAGCCTCTTTAAAGGCAAAACAACATTTATTTTTTTATTTATTTTTTTACTTTTCCAATTCCAATTTTGGAGCTTGAAAACAAACAATCTAAAGTTGCCGAGGACAAACACACACACACACACACACGGACACAGAGATGGTTTTCCAGATAACTGAACAGAACTCATCTGTGTCTGCTTTCAGCCAAGTCAAGGATTCAAAGAAAATCTAGCAGCACAATAACAAACAGCAGAGCCAGCAGCACCGAGGCTTAATGGGCTATTTACCTACGTATATTACACCTGAGTGGATGATTCTGTCTCTCTCTCACAATAAGAACATGAGGCTGAACGTGCACAACACACACACACACACACAGATGTGTGCATTAAAGGTTAGAGAATTATTATTATTATTATTATTGTTATAATGACAAAAGTAAATATATCATTAGATGCTGATGTGTGACATATTTGTCACGTGTACATGTTTGTAAGTGTATAAGTGATCTACTTTTTTACAAGATATACACAGTGAAATAAATGTGAAAAAAGATGATTAGAAAATATATTTTTACCGCTTAAATATCAGATTTAAAATGAAAAAAGATCAAAGTTTCTCTCCCACACCAAAGTCCATAGAGAGAATGAGTGATTTTAGCTCACAGGGATACAGGAGCTGCTGGTCTACTGCTGCCTCGTGTGGTAAATCTGAACAAAGGATTTCAAAACACAGAATTATACAAAATCAGACATTTGAACTTAGTGATGGAGGCAGCAGTGGATCAACAACTCATGTGTCCCAGTGAGCTAAAATCACTGCTTTTCTCTATGGGCTTTGGTGTGGGAGAGTGAGTGGTTTACAAACTTCAGTTTCCTGTTGGAAAAGTCTGTCTGACAGTGAGATAAAGACGTGAACACGTTCTGTAGATATCGTAGACTTAAGCTGACCAAGATTTTATTACATTGGTGTTTTGTTACTTGGCTGAAAAATGCGTTTTTCCTGCTCATCTTCTCTGAAAACGTCAGAGGATATTTGAAACATACTGATATCCAGTTTGACTCGCTGTTGTGTGTGTGTGTGTGTGTGGACGTTTTCCACGCCTGCTGCCAGTATTGATCGTGGTGGGTGATGAGAGTGTAAGTGGGCGTGAATGATGGCGGCGCCACGGATGCAGCTCACGCCTCTGTTTTACAAACCAACATAAACAACGTGAAAGGTGAGGCTTCTGTCAGCAGCGCTGCACTTTTCCAGGATTTAATATTAGCTGAGCGGCACGTGGGGTCGTTTGAGGTGATGAGGCGTCTCCTTTAACGACCGCCATAAAACGCCACTTTCTCTCGCTGCACAAACGCCCCCTCGCTGTTCTCCGCCATCATTCCTTTAACCCCTCCCACTCCAAACTCTGCCGCCGCAGATCTTCCTCCTCCTCCTCCTCATCATCGTCTTCATCAGAGGTCATTATCTCCTCGTCGGCTAAATCAATCTGTACTCTCGTGATCATGTGGTCGCGTTTATCTCGTCTTTGTCATCAATCAGCAGAAGGAGATATCGGCTCATTTCACAAAGATAAAGGTCAGATCCTGTGGAGGTCGTTTTTACAGGAATGACACTTTAAATGAGTACAAGTCCCTCATGTCAGCGCACGCACGCACGCACGCACGCACGCACACACACACAGACAAGGCCTGGCGGGAAGGACAGACCTGTATTTGATTTTGGCGGCGCTGGGTGAAGGCCTCGGGCAGATCGTCCCAGTGGGTTAGTTTGATGTCCAGAGGGAAGAAGCTCAAGTTCAACGCCTGACCGTCCTGACAGAGGAAGAGGAGCAGGAGGAGGAGGAGGAGGAGGAGAAAGTGCAAGAAGAGAAGGATGAAGAAGAGAAGGAAGTGAAGGAGGAGGAGGAGAAAGACAAACACAAAACTTCAGAACACACATGAATATTCTTTTCAAACTAAAATCATTGATTTACGTGGTTTTCATTCAAATATCAGACATGAAGTAAAATTCAGAAGAATTTCAAAATAAAACGTGAAAACTGCGACAAAGAAAATCTGTTTCATCCTGTGTGAAAAACACCAGACAATACAAGTCCATAATTACAGGCCACATTTATACATCACATCTGTAATTTCACTCTAATTATATTCATGTTCTGTAATCTGTCCTCGCTTTAGTCTTCACCCGTTGCCATGGCAACACTTCTGGTAACCAAGGAGCTCGTCAGTGATCTCTCTTTTTGAAGATAATCATTAACAATAAAAATAAAACAGAACAATCTTCACTTATTTGAGGTAATTTTCACACAAATGAGTCGTTGGTTATTTCTGAGATTTTACTGCTTAGTGACTGAGAAACTGAGAAATCGAAATAAAGAACAGAAAAAAGAGATTATTCAGAGCTTAAATTGTCTTAAATGCTGATAACCGTGAGTTATATATAATATTTGACGATATTTAGCTCATTTCTTGTTGTGTTCTTTAACTTTTTATTGAATTGTGTTGCTTTAAATGTACCTTTTGTGCTCACTTTGATCATATTTTTCTAAATGTACTCTTCTGCCTGTCATTGATTTTTTGTCTTGGTGGAAGTTTATTGATTTTTCTCTTGGTTTCAGTCCAGGTTTATGTTGTTTTAAGGTTTATTTATGTATTTATTTCACACTTTTTACACTGTGAAGCTCTGACAGTATATGACAGGTGTTAGACAAATACTGTTTGTTTGTTTGATTGATTGATTGATTGATTGTTGTGCTAGGCTCCGCCCCTCTGCTGCTGCTGCTTGTGAGGACACGAGACAAAGTGTCCTCTCCACCTGAGAGCGAGACAGTGAAAAACAAAAGGACATAAAAGAGCTAAGACACTGCGTATTTCTGCTTCAATCCTCGCTGACAGGTCTTCCCGTGGTCGTGAGCTGAGCGGCCTCCTGAGTGAAATCAACACCAGGTCCAGGATTATCCCACTGTGACGGCTTTCCAGCCAGAATTCCTCCAGTTATTCATTTAAACGACAGCGGGGGACGTTTATCTCCGTGGCTTATCATCGCCGCCGCGCTCGTGTGTGTGTGTGTGTGTGTGTGTGTGTGTGTCAGAGGAAAGGGAAGCCGGTGGCTCATGATTGAAACAAAAAGGCTGTTAAGTATCACAGAACCATCCGTGCAGAGGTCTGTTGGCAAGTGGCACTCAAGACGAGAGTAATCATTGTCGGAACGAGGTTAATCTACGGTGTGTCTCCGTGTGCTCGGGTGCACGAGACTCCAGAGACGTGAGCCGCTGAAGCACCTGACGGAACGTCTCACCTGATGATCTCAAACAAAGACTCCTTTCTGTTTTCCTGCTGTAATTATCTCTCAATCAGCTCCTCCAAAATCCTTCAGTAAACATTTGTCAGAGGAAAATCACTTCATTCATGGGCGAGTTTTTCTGCCACTGACTGTCGACAGGAAAAAAGATTCAACAGGGCTGCAACCAACACTTATTGTCTTATTTTTGCTCCATAAAGTGTCAGAAAACGTTGATCAGTGTTTGTCCAACTTCTCGTTTTAGTCCAGAAACCAAAATGATGATGTTTGATTTTGTTCTTATATGAAGCAAAGAAAGCAGAAAATATTCACTTTTCAGAAGCTGAAACAATCACAAAGATTCTTTTAATTATTTAAAAAAAAACAAAAAAACACTCTTTGCAGGCTTTGCACAATTTTATTTTAAGAAACTAAAAAAATAATCAATATCAAGGTCGATTTTCACATTTATCACAATAATATTGTGAATCTCATCCAGTCACACTTCAACTAGGGCTGCAAGGTTTCAATCAATTATTAATCAATGACTAAATGAATTGTCATATAAATAATAATAATACACCATACAGTTGATAATTGAGGGTTAGGTTTTTTTAATAATTAAAACAAGTTTCAGTTTGTGTGTGTGAATATTTTCTTGTTTCTTTGCTTCATAAAACAAATAAATCATTCAAACTCAATCATTTTGGTTTGAGAAATTTTCAAAAAAAACCATTTTCTGACATTTTATGGCCCAAACAATTCATCCTAATGAACCCTAACCATAACATAATTCTCTACCTGAACTTTGGAATTCAAATGTTTCGATTTAAATCAATATTATTAACTGAACATTTAAGTTCAGGATCCTTAGAGAGAGAGCTGATAAATCGAGTATGGCTGTGGATGAAGATGGATTAGTGTGAGAAATCGTTGCCCTAATCCATTGTAATTTCTTAAAGCTTTCATTTGTACTGAGTGACAGAATACGGTTGGAATTGAGGAGCTTTTCTGTGTCACTTTCAGAGAAAACGACAAAATAAAGAGGTGAAATAACTCCTGCAGGTTCTCCTTCATATCTAGCATGTTTTCTGAGTTAACACAGTGATCGTCATTACTTCATTATAAACTCTTGACTCCACGCGTCTCCTCTCATCTGTCTTGTTTGCTAATTGGACGCGTGCGACAGAAGCGCACGTCTCTTACTTTCATCACTGCACTGTGGTTTGATGAAGACGTCTCAATATCAGTGAAGTCTATTAATGATATTTTTATTCCACTGAATGTGACATTGATTTGACTCTGGAAATGTTATTATTTATTACAGGAGACATTTTCATGTAGAAAATGAGAAGATTCAATTTCTCTGACACTGACAAGCTTTTTTAAAAAAAATGTTTTTAAGATAATATATAAAACAACACAGCTTAGAATAATAAAACATTTTTCTAGCCACTCTGCAAAAGGCTCAGTTTAATTCTACAATGTCTGAAGAAAATGTCCAAACCACTCACTCTCCCACACCAAAGCCCATAGAGAAATCAGTGATTTTAGCTCGTGGGGACACAGGAGCTGCTGCTCTACTGCTGCCTCGTGTGGTCACTTTGTGTCACTGAGGTAAATCTGAACGAATATTTTTAAACTCAGAATTAAAAAGAGAACACATTAGAACTTAGTGATGGCGGCAGCAGTGGATCAACAAGTCCTGTGTGGTGTGATGCTAAAATCACTGATTTTCTCTATGAGGTTTGGTGTGGTGGTTTCAAACCTCAGTTTCCTGTTGGAAAAGTCTGTCGAGCAGAGATACAGAGACGTGAACATGTTCTTACAATAGCACGCTTATCTAAACTCATACAGATTTAATGAGGTGAGCTAAAACTTCTTTCTCACCGCAGTACCTCAAACCTGCCACACTTCAAAAACACCAGAACTCTCTCTTTAAATAAGCTAATCACAAGCTTGCTTCCCTTATGAGACGAGTCTGACCCTGATCCAATATGTGTAATTAGACTGCACGTAGACGGCTGCAGTACCTTGGTGTAAAGGTAAATCCGGTCTGTGTACTGGCTGGCACAGAACTGCAGGCCTGTGTAGACAGGATGAGCCGCGCTGACGCCGTCTCCGTCCTCATCGTGGTCATTAGCATCAGCAGAAGACGCCGCTCTCTGCTCTGCTGGGACAAGGAGGGAAAACCTAATTAATGTCTCACAGAGCACATATTACTGGCTTAGCATTGGCTTTAGCAGCTTTATTGGTACATCTGTTCACTCCTCACTTCAGCACATTTAGAATTTCACTCGCCACGCTAATTTTAGATCACTTTAAAGGTCTTTGCAGACAAATTAATGTTCTTGTGCAAAATGAACCATAAAAAAATGCTAAAAAGTTAGCACTTGGAGATACGTGATTTTCACAGGACTGTGTCAATTTCTAGAACACACTGATTTACTGTCGCACTGTGCTGACTCACTCAAACTGAATAAATATGCTATTCCTGCTAAATCATGTCCAAATATCCGCTGTCACAAAAGGCCTGTTAGTTAGCTACTTGGCTAAAAGCTAGTTCAATAAATAGCCACTACTTGCTATTCGTCGTTGTTAATACTTAGCTAGTTAGTCACTGAGGTTAATCTGAACAAAGGATTTCAAACACTGAAGTCATCAAATACAACAGTAGAACTTCTGTGTGCTGTGATGTTAAAAATGCCTTTTCTGCTTTGGTTCCTCAGAGGTTAGCACTGCAGAGGCGCTTGTTTGTCAAAGTTTAATCTGCTAAACACATGAACTGATATCATAACATTCCCTGATAATAAATGCTGCTGTTTGGGCCTTAAGCTGTCCAATTACACAAAGGGGTTTGGTCTCTCATTTTTACATTAGAGGTCATGTGAACATAACATTTATTAATTTATTTTTTTGAAAGAAACCTCAGCAAGACAACTCAAGAATGCTGAACAACAGGATGAAACAACAGCAGAGACAGAAAGAGAGATGAGAGAGTGATAAAATGACAGTCACAGACGGAGAGAGAGAGAGAGAGAGAGAGAGAGAGAGCGCGGGTCATTAATGTCAGAGATGTAGCTTGCTCATCCTGGCGGCATCGAGCAAGAAAAGGTCAGGCGGTGGAAATGAGACTGCCGCTGCTCGACCACGCTTCATTTAGACAATGACCTATAACACTCTGATGATACTTGCCTTAAATCACTGTGCGCAGCCAGTTGTCTGCCTGCTGTGTGTGTGTGTGCGTGTGTGTGTGTGCGTATATGTGTGTCTATTTGGCATGCTAATGGTGTAAAATAGCGACACAGTCAGATTTGTGTGCCGTGTACCCGGACTGAGTCTGTGCTGAAGTAACACAAGAACAAAAAGCTGCTGCCACCCAACACATGAGCTCAACGGAAGCTCAACGCAAGGACACGCATCACATCTGAAATATAAACATCGAAAAATCTGCTTCTTTTGTTCATTAACAGCGACACATGTACGGCCAAAAACAATGCCATTCTCCACGTGGTGGATTAGCGGCTAGCACTGTTCCCGGTTAATTGGACTTGGATGAACGGTGAGAACGGTCCAGGATCGTCTCCAACGGTAATCAATGAATGAATGAATGATAATCTCATTTAAGAAGCTTAATTGATAATCAAAATGGTTGATAATATTAATAAGGGATGAGTTGTTTTATGCACAACAATTTAAGATATTAAACTTATTATATGAAACTAAACAACAACTCTTTAAGTCATTCTGGTTTCACGTGTATGCAGACGATACACTCGTCTTCATGTTTAAATCGTGTGCTGACCACTTTATTCCACACTCACTGACACGTTTGTTGTAATACTGTGCCCCGCTGACCTTTCCTGGACCATGGACGTCATCATCGGTACAGGTGTGATTCTCCTGGACGTGTCTGAACATGTATGTCATATAACACTCATCTATCTGTGCCTCTACACGTGCAGCCTATATTTGCTGTACGACCTCCTCCTCCTCCTCCTCCTCTTCTTCCCCCACCTCCACCTCCACCTCCCAAGTTTGCAGTGGAGGAACGCGCCAGCTGCATTAAGTGGGCCATTTATACAATAGGGGCAATTCATCTTACAAAGCCGTCTTATTAGACTGTCACTTACACAGTATGAACGGTGCCTTCAGAACACCCAGAGGGATTTATCCCTTATTTTACAGTGAGAGAAGGAAAACAAGGCCTAATTGGACTGAGTCATCTCATCTTTCTGCAGCATCGCAGAGCGAGGATGTGAGAATCCTGCACTCCTCAAACATAAAGACACAAAAACAACCTTTAGACGTTTGTGTGATGCAGATGGACGCAGCGACACACAGGACAGAGGGAGGGGGGGAGAGAGAGAGAGAGAGAGAGAGAGAGGTGGAGCAGGAGTGATTGCCTGTTTGTGCTGAGAGGAAAGTAATCTCAGAGCAATCAAGGGGCGGAGGACAGCTCTGCACTCTGACGCCCCAAAAACCACGGGCAGGTAGAGGAAAAATGATGAGGCTCCACCGCTGACCTCACAGGTCACTGCTGTGTCTCACATTACACACACACACGCACACACACTCTGACATGGAGACGCAGCGACAACAACACTGACCCACGACCACAGACACACACAGACGACTACACAGACAACAAGGTCAGACAGACAGAGACAGAGAGAGAGGTGGACGGACATATAGATACATAGATGGATGGACATATAGATAACAAGATGATGAATAGACAGACAGATGGATAATAGATGGATGGATGAGAGAGAGATACAGTAAATGGATGGATGGACAGAATGAATGGATGGATGTTGGACAGATAGATAAGTGGACAGACATACAGATACATAGAGGGACCGACAGACAGATAGATAAATACATACATGGATAGACGGACGGACAGATGGATGATTGATAGATGGATGGACGGACGGACAGACAGGTGAATAAAAGGACAGACGGCTCTGTGAGACGACAGGTGTTACAGTTGTTGCTCGTGTCATTTAAAAAGAAAACCTGGCCTCTCTGTGTCTTTGTTTTCTTCTGCAGGAGAGGAGGAGGAGGAGGAGGAGGAGGAGGAGGAGGAGGAGTGCAGACTCAGAGCATCAGGGAGCACATGAAGCTGCAGAGATGATGAAATTAAACACTCCACACACTCTCTGGGTGATAATATAGCTTTAAATGAGTGTGTGTGTGTGTGTGTGAGGAAAGCTTTCCCTTTAAAAACCTTCATCTCCACGCTAAGCGCCTGCGATCAGCGGCTCACTTTCACTCTTCAATAACGCCAACCTCAAAATGTCCGCCTGCCTTCAGAGGCCACACCCAGGTCACCGGCGTGTCCTCGTCTCTGCTCGTCAGGCAATTTGTTTTTGTTTTTGTTTTAAGAGCTCTTCACAGTGCACACGGTGTAATTAGTTCTTTGTAATTAGAGCAATTTATTGCTTTGTGTATCCCTCAGAGACTTGAACACAGAGGTGTTCATTTGCAATATTACATACTGTGTAAGTGGGAATTAGTTTCTGGCAGACATGAGCACTTATAACCTGAGTGGACGTGGAAGCAGGTCGTGTTTCACTTGGTTCGGGGGGGCGGGGGGAGGGAGGGGGGGACTTTAAGGTAATTAAAGCGACTTTATTAAAAAAAGCTTGTCAGTTACTGAGTGGACGGTCAGGTCAGGTCACATGTTTCAACATCTGCACTCGGGAGATTAGTGCGGGTTTTCACTCAATATCTCCCGGAGCTTCCTGAGAGCAGAAACAGGCAATATCCTCAACTAGATACTAATAATAGTCAGAATAATAATGCCCAGCCCCATATGGAATGAGTTCTATTCCCTTATTGGTTTGAAGTGATGATATTAAACAGCGTTATATGGGCAGGTGACAAAGCAGCAGCAGCCAATTTCCCTAGATATGAAAAGGAGAAGATTGCAGGTGGGATTACCCTGTGTGTGGTCAGGGGGGAGGCAGCTGCCACCAGCAGCCACGCTGTCGCCTCCATCTCCCGCTGATTGTTTGCCTTTGAGCCGCTGCTTGTCGTCCTCCTCTGCTTCTCCCGGTTTCTGTTTGTCTTTCTGAGGCTCGTCCTCCTCCTCCTCCTCCTCCTCCCCGCTCTGTTTGCCTTTGCATCGTTTCCGAGGCCGGGCTTTTCCCAGACTGAGCCCTGGCTCGCTGTCAGAGCCGGAGAGGACGGCACATGTCTGGTCCCTCCCGGGCGGCCGAGGTCGCTGAGGCCTGCGTGGCCCTGAGCCAGGACAGAAAAGAGAGGGAGACAGAGATAGATGAAGATGACTTTATTGGCCGACTTGTAATCAGACTTTGAAGAGTTTCATTCCCCAGTGAGATATCCATCATGTGAAGCGTGTGACAAAATGACTGCTGACATGAAAGTAAACTCAATATGGCTCATTAGTGATATTATTAGCTGTCGTAAGTCCTCCACTGACAGTTTGAGAGGATGTGAGTGTGAGAGAGATGGACAGACACGAGCAGAGGGGCGAAATGGTGGAAAGTGTTGATTTACATTATCAGATTATAATTCCATGATGCATCAAAGATTCAGTACAGGATATTTGAAGTGGGGTTGTATCAGGTACGGTGTGTTACATCATGATATCGAAAGAACATGATCACGTCTTTATCTCACTGTTAGACAGACTTTTGGAAACCACTCACTCTCCCACACCAGAGTCCATAGAGAAAACCAGTGATTTTAGCTGCGGGGGCACAGGAGCTGCTGGTCTGCTGCTGCTGCTGCTGCTGCCTCGTGTGGTCACTGTGTGTCACTGAGGTAAATCTGAATGAAGAATTTTACAAAATAACACATTTGAACAGAGTAATGGAGGCAGCAGTGGATCAGGAGTCGGCCAGCAGCTCCTGTGTCCCCGCGAGCTAAAATCACTGATTTTCTCTATGGACTTTGGTGTGGGAGAGTGAGTGGTTTACAAACTTCACTTTGAACTTATTCATTGATAATAATTGACAGTTTTAACTGAAGGTGAGCACATCAGCTCCCTCACCCTCTCACCCGCTCTCAGATCAAACAGCCAGTATAATCCTCAGTGAGAGTGAATTATGCTCGTGTCACATTGCTTCGTTAATTGCTCGCCTGCATCACGCACAATCAAATCTAAACAAAATAATTGTCCGTGGCGGCTGGTGGCGCTCACACAGCTGATAATGGCCGGTGAAGGAGTGGCACGCGGCACCTTGTGCACTGATATCAGGCTTCCACTCCTAAAAGCATCCCTGTGATTCTCACTCAAGCAGAATGGTGCAATTCCGTTAAGGTCAAGCAGAAATCTAAGCCAGAGAAATGTTAATGAATGCAGGGATTACACCATCGCCATCCACAGACTTTTAATTATTAAGAATCGCTCTTGTACGGCGAGTCTTTTAAAGGTAAAAAACCAACGCACGCGTGTAAATCTTTAACACAGGTTTCATACACTTTACTTCCTCGGCTCCCGTCGTTATATTTAAATCCTGTCTTTCACGCCGCTGTTGAACTCGAGGTGTGAAATCTAACAAGGCAGTAAATTGCGAGACTCGGGGACACAGAGGGCTAATTAGTGATCCCGCCTCTCTGTGGCTTGTTTCGTCAAAAGGCCAGCCTCTGGTCGCTTTCCTCAAATGTCATCCGAGTCTCCGGGCTCCCGGCCCCGCCACCGCCAGCCTCGCCCCCGCCCCCCTTCACTAACAAGCCGAGCGAGACCGCGCAGAGACGACTCAATTTGTGCTAAGCTGTCCCCGCCGAGGAAGACGTTAAGAATCCTAAAGGGCCGAACCTCGACTTTACCGGACACCTCCACGGCGAGGGCCGCATTGTGTCTGCAGTGATGAGATTACGGATTACAGAAAACAAACTACGTCTGGAAGCGCATGAGACAATCTGACATTCAACTCTCAAAAAGCTGCAACATCAAAGAAGGAAAAGGTTCAGAGACAATCTATGAGCCAGAAACCACGTTATCTTCATCCTGTGACTGTCTCCAACTGAAGGTGAAGGTACTGAGAGACAAACTGCTGGTGACAGAGCTGCAGGACAGACGTGTCCACTGCACACACTCACACAGAGAGTATATACTGACAGTAAACATCCAGTTTGAATCTTCAGGAGGAGAAACTTCAGTGTCCTGTTGGAAAAGTCTGTCTAACAGTGAGATGATGTGTCAAAAATATTCTTCAGATACTGCAGAATCAAGCAGGAGTAAACGTTATCAGGCGTGCAAACTTTAAACTATTCCTATATTAATCATTTACGGTTAATTATTCCACCAGGATTTTGCGATTCTGAGTCTGGCCTCGACATAACACCACGATAAATGGACTGCATTTCATATTTTAAATAGAAGATGGATGAATTAACTGCTAAAATTGTTATCTGCTGTGGACTAATGCACTCTCCTCACTCAGCTTGCACCCCCAGGCAATCACCTGCTCTCCTCACTCTGTTGCTAAACTCCTGCTCAGTGCTCCTCTCCTACATACTGCAGAATAATTTTACTTTCCCTTTTTTTTTTTTTATTAAACTTCAATGAGGAAAATCATTGCTATTTAAAGCTAATGACACTGACGGCTGTTGTCAGAAATGAAGCTGCTTTTGTTTACCTCAGAGTGAGAAAATGAAAAACTGTTAAAAACCCTGATAATGAATTTTAAGATGAGCTGCTGACATCACGGCGACACCTTATGATTCATTAGAAGAAAGGAGAAAAAAAAAGAAATCTAAATTTTATTTCTCTGCAGCTGCTGACGCGACGTGTTTTCACACGACATGGGAACCAAACGCTTCCTCTGACATCCTCGTGTCACGCTCTGATTTTCCATCGTTAATTCCAGCGACACAGTGTGTGTGTGTGTGTGTGAGACGCAGCGTCACATCTCTCTGTGTTCAGTGTGAGAAGCCGTTGTTCCTGAGGGGGGAAAACGTTTCTGATGATTCTCTAACGTTTCCAGCAGCAGAGTCGGGTCGACAGACATCTGCATCTACACTGTTGTTATTTTTCCAGCACAGCCTGTCATTGACAAATTTAGCAGGTTGTTAAATTCCCTGCGTGCCCGGCGACAAAGATGAGAGTGTGAGAGAGAGAGCTCAACACTTAGCAAGCATCTGCTGCACGAAATGGAGGCTAAACTTCTGTGTGTGTGTGTGTGTGTGTGTGTGTGTGTGTGTGTGTTTTGTATGATGTCCTCACTTTTACAAGACTGAGCAGCAAACACAACTCCACCCCCAACCAGTGTTCAATGAACTTTAACACTGAATATAGATCCTGTACAAACATGAAGAGACTCAAGAGTCAAATGCGGCTTTTAAAAACATTCAGCTTTAAAACATCAACATTCAGCTTTAAAAGCTGTCTAGGCGTGGGGCAATATACAAATATTAACTAGCTTGACCAAAGTCGTGGTAATTCACAATATTATTGCGAATGTGCTTTTTCTACAACTCACTCCACACCAAACTCCACAGAGAACACCTCCAATTTAAGCTCTGGGGTTACATAATAAAATCTACCTCAGACTGAGTCTGTGATATATCTCACTTTTCCAACAGGAAACTGAAGTTTGTAAACCACTCACTCTCCCACACCAAACCCCAGAGAGAAAATCAGTGATTTTAGCTCGCGGCGACACAGGAGCTGCTGGTCTGCTGCTGCCTCGTGTGGTCACTTTGTGTCACTGCGGTCAATCTGAACAAAGGATTTCACAAAATAAGACATTTGAACTTAGTGATGGAGGCAGCAGGGGATCAACAACTCCTGTGTGCTGGGATGTTAAATCCATAGATTTCTCTATGGGCTTTGGTGTGGGAGAGTGAGTGGTTTACAAACGTGTAATTTTGAAGTAAAGTCTGCATATACAGTATTATATGCACGCTGACAATCAGCTGTTTCTATGAAGATCTGGACGATTAACAGAAGAACTAAACAACCTGAGGACATTGTTTTTTAAAAAGCCGTCTCTGAGCTGATGTGTCACGCGCACGCACACACACAAACACACAGAGCGCGGACCTGCAGCCGCCGGGTCACGCCGACTCCCCCTCCCCTCACTTCAGTGGAACACAATCATAGGCTGTCAGAGTTATCAACGAGAGCCGCCTCAACTTTTTCTTCCAACTTTGTGCGAGACGTTTGCAGCAACGGTATGTGTCTGTCCTCTCTCTCTCTCTCTCTCTCTCTGTGAGTTTGACAGGTGAGAATTATACTGCGTCCTTGTCATCTGCAGACAGACAGAGAGAGAGGGAGGGAGAGGGAGAATATTCTCCTCTAACAGAGCTATTTCAGACTCTGGCAAACCTGCCTCCATCTCGCTCTATCATGCATCTCCATCTGGTGAAATCTGTAACGCTGTTCACAACTATTATGTCAACAGACTGTGACGATTGATCCTGACAGGAGGGAAAATAATGCACTGAGTGGGTTTCAGCTCCGTGTGCTTCAGTTCAAACCAGACACGGTGGACTGACTGTCTTTGTCCTGATGAGAAAATAAATCAGTGAGATGGTGGTGGGGGATTAAAAATGGAAAAATCTTTGCATTCACACCGAGCCTTCCTACGCAATGATATTGTGTCAGAAATGGAGGATAGAAGAGGGCGGAGCCACAGTTGACCAACAATGTAGGACTCCTGAAGTCTGCGATATCTACAGAACATGTTCATGTCTTCATCTCACTGTTAGACAGTCTTTTGTAAACCGCTCACTCTCTCACACCTAACCCCATAGAGAAATGTGTCGATTTAACATCACACACACAAGAGTTGTTGATCCACTGCTGCCACCATCACTCACTTCAAATGTCTTATTTTGTAAATCCTTTGTTCAGATTGACTTCAGTGACACAAAATGACCACATGAGGCAGCATCAGACCAGCAGCTCCTGTGTCCCGTGAGCTAAAATCACTGATTTTCTCGATGGGCTTTGGTGTGGGAGAGTGAGTGGTTTACAAACGTCAGTTCTTTAGCCATCGTAGATTGAACTGTTGCTCTTGTGTTAATGTATCGTACCTGAGGAAGAGCGCGGGGACTCGCAAATCTCGCAGTACGGCAGTAGGCTGCTGTTAGCGTAGGTGCAGGCCTCACAGTTCCACGCCTCGGTTGCAGGGTCATGATCTCTTAGTGTCCGTGGACTCACAGAGGAGACAGGAGGGTGGGGGCTGCGGGAGCCGACACCTCCACCCGACCACTGGCTGAGTCGAGACCTGGGCTCACGTGCCCTCTTCAGCCGCGGGGTGAGTTCCAGGTCAGACGTGTCTCTCTTGTCTTCATTTGCTTCAGAGTCTGTCTCACTCACTGACACCGCAGTGGACGTCTCTGAGACGACGGAGGGAGAAGATTCTTCGCGCTCTGTTCTCTTCCTCTTCTTCTCTTTGCTGGCGCTCGGGGAGAAGAAGGAGCGGATGTCGTGCTGCTTCTCCTTCTCCAACTACCAACAAAGATGCGAGTTAGTTTCACTCTCTTAAAGCACAAACTTTTATTACATGCATGATGTTTTCTGATATGGATGATGGTCAGACTCCTACTGTCGTCCACTGGGAACTACATACAGTCAGACGTTGAACACGACCATGTTCAGGTCTGTCTGAAGCTTCAGAGTTAGTTACAGGTTCTACTCACATGAGTGAAGAACACGTCGTCTTTCTGACGCCCTGCTTTTCCCTCCGGCTGTGGCGACAGCAGCATCTCGCTCGGCGTCCACGCCTCGGCGAAGCTGAGGAACTCCCACGTGTCCTCGTCGGCCTGGTCGGCCTTCAGATACTCCTTCCTCCCGTTCAGAGTGCTCCCGGTCACCGTCTCCTGTAGCACACGGGGAATTCAGATTTATTTCAGCTTCACACAAACACTTCTAATTAGAGCGAGGATTCATTTAAAAGATAGTTGGGGGTTTTTGGATATGTGGTTTGTGGCTGTGACACATGGTCAAGGCTGACTGCAGGCGACGGAAACCTGCCAGAGACACAGATGCTCAGCTTCACTGTAAACATGGCTGCCAAGAAACAAGAACAGATTTTAGCCACTTAACTAAAGACTCACCACATAAAATGTCTGTCAGTTTCAGTCTATAACATCTCAAGAACATGTTCACATCTTTATCTCACTGTCAGTCAGACTTTTCCACCAGGAAACTCAAGTTCGTAAACCACTCACTCTCCCACACCAAAGTCCTTCGAGAAAATCAGTGATTTTAGCTGGTGGGGAAACAGGAGCTGCTGGTCTGCTGCTGCCTCGTGTGGTCACTCTGTGTCACTGAAATAAACCTGAACAAAGAATTTCAGTGTGACTTTGGTGTGGGAGACTTTGGTGTGGGAGAGTGAGCGGTTTACAAACTTCAGTTTCCTCTTGGAAATGGAATATTCTCAAAGACATCGTAGACTTAAACTGATGTACTGTAGGTTTTATTAGCAGGGTCTTTTTTTGAGTATAGTAAAATGATAAATTCTTCTTGGGTCCCCGCTGACATCCAACATTGAATATCTCTTTAAATACAATTTGATAAATCTGATCATCAGCACCAGGTGTGTTCACCTTCCTGTTGAGCATGGACCACATGACGGCGTCAAAGGTTCCCTTGGCGATGAGGTAGTGCACGTTGACCGAGGACGTCTGTCCGATGCGGTGAGCCCGGTCCTCGGCCTGTTTGATGTGACCGGGGTTCCAGTAGAGCTCGGCGAACACCACGTGGCTGGCAGCAGTGAACGTCAAACCCTGAAGAGAGAAAACACGCAAATAACAACCAATCAGAACAAAAAACACAGCTCCTTCAGCACAAGTGGAACACTCCAGTCTGTTTTTAATGACATTTAATTTGAGGAAATTCAGTTCAATAAGAGAATATTAAATGCTAATTGCCTCACAAGTGCTTCAAGCACCTACTTCCTCTGCACGCATCACATTTCTGCACATGTTCATTCACTCGGATTAATTGATGTCAATGACTTTTGAAGTCAGACACATTTTCTGCTTTAATTTCTATTTACTAAAACCCCACGAATGATTCACCGCAGCCAATTAGAGTCACATAATACGCCATCATGAGTCACGTGGCTCTGTTTAGCTTTTCAGTTGTTATTATTTGAATTAATTTCAGCACTATTGTTCAGAGTAGCTGGAGACTGGTGCGGGGTAAAAGTAAGATTGATTTGTTAAAGTGGAGAAATGCAGGTTCATTAAAAAATGATCATGTGAAAATTAAAATTAAATGATCAATTATCATATGATTTCATTGATTATAATTAGAACTGTTGAGATTAGATGAAAATGGAGCTGTTTTTTCCAAGAGGAAACTGAACTGACCACACGAGGCAGCAGTAGACCACCAGCTCCTGTGTGCTGGGATGTTAAAATCACTGATTTTGTCTATGGGCTTTGCTGTGGGAGAGTGAGTGGTTCACAGACTTCAGTTTCCTGGTGGAAAAGTCTGTCTGACAGTGAGATAAAGACGTGAACATGTTGTTAAACTGACATAAATGTTATTAGACGAGTGTTTCCTAAAGTGGGTGCTCACAGTGCAGTCAGCACTGATTGAGTGTCGTTACCTCGTATGACCACACAAGTTTCTCACTCATGATACAAAACAAACATCACTTCAGGACGTCGTCCATTGATTTGATCAGTTTGATTGACAACTAATTTGAAAGTGATAATGAACTGGTCCTTGTGACTTCTCGCCGCCTGACAGTCATTAACCCGACCAAGCAAGAAGTGTCAATCAAAATCCACGCTCTGTGAAGAACACAACTCAGTTTTTTTGGGGGGGGGTGTCAATAAACATGTTTGGGCTCAGAGTTTGTTTCATTGTTACATTAAACAGAGTTGATTTTAGATACCTGTCCGGCAGCCTGAATACTGAGGACGGCGACTCTGGTTTCCGGGTCACTCTGAAACTTGTGGACCAGCTGGATTCTCTCTGACGATGGGACACTGCCGTCGATGCGGATATAACCAACCTGAGGGACAAAATGACACGACAATAATAACGCTGCCAGCAACTGATCAAACGCATCCATTAAAACGATGTTATAAAACAATAATATCTTAAGGACTTGTTCACATCTTTATCTCACTGTTAGAGAGACTTTTTAACAGGAAACTGAGGTTTCTCTCCCACACCAAAGCCCATAGAGAAAATCACTGATTTTAGCTCACAGGAACACAGGAGCTGCTGGTCTACTGCTGCCTCGTGTGGTCACTTTGTGTCACTGAAATAAACCTGAACAAAGAATTTCAGTCACAGAATTTTACAAAATAAGATATTTGAACTCAAACTCCCTGGTGTACATTTCTTTATTTGTTTTTTTGTATACGTCTATCTTTCCCAATTTGTTTGAGTTCTCAAGTATACTTTTATTTGACTTTTTGTATTTTGTTTCTTGTTTTGTATACAAAGATTTCAATTGTGAGTGGCGGAAAAATACCATTGTATGTTATTTGAAATGAAAATAATTGCTGTATTGTAATGCTCTCACAAAACAAAAATTAAAAATTAAAAAAAAAAAAAAGATATTTGAACTCAGCGGTGGATCATCAACTCCTGTGTGCTGTGATGTTAAAATCACTGATTTTCTCTATGGGCTTTGGTGTAGGAGAGTGAGCGGTTTACAAACTTCAGATTGTAAGCCGTCGTGAACATAACTCTTAAGGTATCTTAGGCCTAAACTGACACACTTTTTATTGGGTGAGTCTTTTGTCGTGCTGCAAATATCGATAACTTTCAGCTGTCGAATATTTTCTCAGTCAATGTCTTGTCATTTTACCACAAATTATTCAGTTCACATCTAAGAAGTTGAAAAATCAGGAAACGTGTTTTAATTATCGTAAATGAATGAATAAATGAATCGATAATCGAAATAGTTGACGATCTCTGAGTTGTGACATATTTATGACACAACCATACATTTATGAGTCTACCTGAGCGTTAAAGAGCCCTTTAAGCCTCCGACTGTTAAAACACAGAGTGAATTATTCCTGCACCATCCATCACTGTGTTTTTAGATTTAGTTTTGGCACAAATGTTCATCCCTGTCTTTACCGTTTACCTTTTTAAAGCCGTTTCCAGTGGAATTGGCCTTTAATGCTAACCTGGAAACCCTAAATGTGCAGCATGTGTCCACATTTCACCCACTAACCAGAGGTAATTGACTCCATACTTGATTTTTATTCCTTGGTCCATAGTCCTGCTGTGTTTCTAAGTTAAATCTCTGTCACACTGATGATTAACTCAGACTCAACACTGAGCTCCAGGCTCAGGAATCGCAGCAGATGTCAAAAGTCCTGAATTATACCAGTCTCCCACTTGTGCGCTAAATTCAGCTGTACGGTGTAGCACAGGTGCAACGTTAAAAAAGGTTATGGAATAAAAGAAAACTTTTTTTATCTCTTAATCATTACTCAACAGCTTTTTTTTCCCTCTTAAAGGAAAGTCTCAGAAAGTAAACTTTCCCTGCACAGCTCGTGTCTCACGGTGTGTTTCACAACTCATCACGAGCAAACGGTATTGCCGTGTGTGTGTGTGTGTGTGTGTGTGTGTGTGTGTGTGTGTGTGTGTGTTTGTGCGCCTCACAGGGGTCGACGAGGTGTCGGCTGAATGTAATGCAGTTGTACGACGTGTGATAACACATCACTCGGCGACACGCTCCTTCTCTGGTGCGTTCGCACTCACCAATTAACAGCGCTGGGATAAAAAAAGCAGTGGCGTGATGGAGAGGCTGCGGCGGTGAATGGCCTCTGATCACGTGACGATCACGTCGCCGTTTTTTTTATGACTCCTCCAGTCTCAACTGCTGTGAAACTGTAAAAAGGATCATTTGTTTGATCAAGTTATCCCATTCATGAAAAACATGAGCTGTCACCGTGGTGAGGAGAGTGGAGTGAAAGTTTTAAGAGACGCAAAGATGCAGAAGTAAAATGGCGGTAAATGTTGTTGCGAACACGTAGAAGAACAGCCTTGTACTTTTTATCTGTTAAATTTCATCCTTCGTAAACCACTCATTCTCCCACACCAAAGCCCATAGAGAAAATCAGTGATTTAACATCACACACACAGGAGTTGTTGATCCACTGCTGTCTCCATCACAAAGTTCTCATGTGTTCTCTTTTTAATTCTGTGTTTGAAAATATTCGTTCAGATTTACCTCAGTGACACAAGCTAAAATCTCTGATTTTGCCTCAATGCTACGGTCATCACTGATGGTAAAACCTACAGGCTTCCAGGACACACGTTGTGTTTCCTTCAGTGAGAAGGGGATGATGTGTCACACAAACACACATGAGTGTAAATCCATGAATAAACACACGTGTAATCAGTGGGTTATTGTGTTCAGGGCTGCGTCTCAATGGGAGCGGCGGGGATGGAGGAATGGCGAAGGCCGCTGCAAACGGCGACGTGTGTGTTTGCGACGGCTTTGAACGTGGGAGTGTGCGACTGATCTCTGGTTGGTTACCATGAAAACACATAAAAAGCAGCAGCATGGAAGCTGAAATGATTTCCAAACACCTCGTGTGTGTGTGTGTGTGTGTTTTTTCTTGTTGATCTTATTAGTTTACACCCGAGCGTCGTGAGGTTACCTTGGCCTCGATGACGGCCTCGGTGCAGGCCTGCAGCATGGTGAGGTGGTGTGCAAACACCAGGAACTTCAGCTGCTCAGTCTCCAACATCATCTTAATGTAGTCCTTCACAGCTCCCGCCTGCACACACACACACACACACACACACAAACACAGAGAGAGAGAAGATCAGAAATAGACACTGATGAAAGAGAGCGACTGAATCTATCACCACACTGCTCGACCACACACGCAGGAATCGGCTAGATCGGTGGAGAAGTCAATTAATCACAGCGGCGTCCTCCCCTGAGAGATCGATTCTCCATTGAATGGCAGGGATTCAGCCTTTAAAAGGACGCGGCCAACACATCTGTGGGGGCGCATTTGTCAGCTCGCAGATAGTGAGAGCAAATCAATAACTCACAACATGGAGATATGATTAGTGTGTGAGGAGAGTCAGAGAAAGAGAGTGTGTGTGTGTGTTGTTTGGTGACACCACACACAAGGAAATTGCCCTTTTGATTCAGTGGAAAAAAAATGAACCAAAATGTATTAATTGTAAATGTCATTAAAGGGACAGACACTCACGCTCAGATCACTGCTTCATCTACAGGAAACTGAAGTTTGTTAAACCACTCACTCTCCCACACCAAACCCCATTAAGAAAATGAGTGATTTTAGCTCATGAGGACACAGGAGCTGCTGGTCTTCTGCTGCCTCGTGTGGTCACTTTGTGTCACTGACTTCTTAATGAAATATTTCAAATATTGAAAACTAAAAAATAAGACATTAGAGCTTACTGATGAAGGCAGCAGTGGATCAACAACTTCTGTGTGCTGTGATGTTAAAATCCCTGATTTTCTCTATGGGCTTTGGTGTGGGAGAGTAAGTGGTTTTAAATAACTTCAGTTTCCTTTTTCAAAATTTTGTCTAACAGTGAAATAAAGCTGTGAACATTGTCTCAAGTGAGTATCAAGTCACTGTTAAACAAGAAACTGATTAAATAAACTACTCACTCTCCCACACCAAAATCCAAAGTCCATCACACACACAGGAGTTGTGGATCCACTGCTGCCTCCATCACTAAGTTCTGATGTGTTATTTTGTCAAACTCTGTGTTTGAAATCTTTCTTCAGATTGACCTCAGTGACACAAACTGACCACACGAGGCAGCAGTCGAAAAATTGATGTTTTTCTGTATGGACTTTGGTGTGGATGAGTGAGTTCCATTTCCTGTTGGCAAAATCTGTCTCACAGTGAGATAAAGAAGTGGACATGTTATAGTGGCTGAAACTTGTCTTTGTGTCCTGCATCTGTCTCATGCACAACCTGAACTATCCCTTTAGAAGACATGAAGTAAGTTTACTCAGACTTAGTTAAATGTATATAATATCACTCTCAGTATAATAATCCGTGCTCTCTCCGGTGACTACTTTACTCAGCAGTTATTTGCTTCATAATTTCCTCTTAGTGGTGTTTTATTCATGAAGTCTGAAAGTAACAAGGCTTTAAACGCATCATCGTCCCGCTTATTTTATTCCTGCTCCGACCTTGATTGACAGTGTGAGGCTAACGAAGGGCTGAGGCAGCAGAGTTAACCGTACCCTGCAGGTATCCGTATCTATCACGGTTCCTGCCCGGCGATCACACTGTGACGGCTGCGGTGGCCGTGCCTTCCTTCGCGCCGCTGCCTCCTGCGAAGCCCGAGAGGATGTGCTGCCGCGTGAGCGTGACATTGAGCATCCGGCCTCGGCTCATTTCAGAGCCTCGGGCCAAAAAAGGCTCCCGAGAATAGCAGCAGCTC